>NC_043716.1:124257-175141 GCF_006229205.1 Suricata suricatta
CGGCGGCGCGGTGGCTGGGCTGGTGGGGCGGCCGCGCCGGCCTTCGGCTGTTCGTTCCGGAGGAGCTGGCCCGCTACCGCGGCGGCGCCGGGGACCCGGGCCTCTACTTGGCGTTGCTCGGGCGCGTCTACGATGTGTCCCCCGGCCGGAGGCACTACGAGCCTGGGGCCCACTATAGCGGCTTCGCAGGTATCCGCGAGGCGGCTCACGCCGTTTTCTGCTCCGACGCGGGCCCGTAGCCGCCTCTGCGTCGTTCGTTCGTGCACTCACTCGTCCGTCCGTTCGTTCGTTCACCGAGCTTTGTCTCCCCAGGTTCCTCAGACCCGGTGCGAGCTGGACTGCGGCTGACCCTCCCAGCCTCTCCCCTCCCTGTCTATCCCACCCGTTCTTCGAGACGTGGGTTCGAGAAGCAGGCGTCCTGCCTCTTGAGTCGCCCACCGGCCGCAGCCCCCCGACCGCCTGCTTTGGGCCATACTGCGTGGCCCAGGGCAGAGATGAGCGAGACGTAGCCCCTGTCCTCAGTACCCCGACCGGTTCCTGCCGCGTCTTCAGTATGTTCCTACCCAAAGTCGCCTTTCTTTGCCTCCGCTCCAAGTTTCCCCTAAAATAGTACGTTTGGTTTGAGTTCTCGCTTCTAGGGCAGGTGCGCTTGTCTCCTTTAAAGATTTGAGGTAGAAACGCCGAGAGGGTCTGGTCAGCTTCATAGCCCTCCAAACCTCAAAGCAGCTGCATATACGCCACGCCTGCAACATTTGTCAAATGAAATTCATTCTGCTGTTTTCTGGTTGAGGGATTGACGAGCGTGGTGTGCCTGCAGCCCTCACAACTAAGGGCTGACCAGGACCACCAGCCTCTTACCTGGAGAGCTGTTGTCCCACCAGCCAAGAGGGATAAGGAGAAAAAACATGCTGAGCTTAAGGCCAGTGACTAGGCTGATCTTTAATAAGCATTTTCCATTTGTCATAGTCTTGGGGAATCGGGGCGCTGCGTCTGGTACTTAAATACAAGTCACCTCCCTGTCGCTAGGGAGAACTTCAGGACCGGAGGCGCTGACAGAGAAGGAATGGTGGTCAGTGCGTGGTGCCGAGCTCCTCAAACAGCCAGGCAAAGGAAGGGACTGCACGGTGACCTAGCAGCAGAGTTGGGACTGGGGTCAGGGTTCACTTAACAGCCGTCACGCCCTGTTGCAGTTGCCATGGTGAGATACACAAGTGTGACACAAAACCTTTCATCTCTGAGATGGTTTTCCTTCCCAGCGCGCTCTGCTGTCCACTGAGTTCCTTTGTGCCCATTATCCACTCAGCATCCATTCATTGACCACTGCCGTGCAGCCCGCTTTGTGCCAGGTGCCAAGGAACCAGAAATTAGTGTCCCCCACCACGCACACCGTCTAGGAGGGCCTAGCAGATATGTTCCTTTATTCAGACAATATTTTTATTATTTTTTATAAAGATATAATTCACATAATATAAAATCCACCTTTTACAGCAAACGATTCAGTAGTTTAAAAAAATTTTTTTTAATGTTTATTTTTGAGGGGGAGAGAGAGAGCGAGAGCGAGAGCGAGAGCAAGCGTGGGGAAGAGGCAGAGAGAGGGAGACAGAATTGGAAGCAGGCTCCAGACTCCGAGCTGTCAGCACAGAGCCTGACACAGGGCTCAATCCCACAAGCCATGAGATCACAACCTGAGCCACCCAGGCGCCCTACTTTTTCATATAGTCACAAAGCTGTGCACACATCATCCCAACCTAATTCCATTTTTATTCCCCCTAAAAGAAACCCCATAGCCACTGGCAGTCACTCCCCACTCCTTCCTAGCCCCCAGCCTCTGGCAACCACTGTCTACTTTCTGTCCTGACGTTTCATAGAGGGGGGCTCATACAGGCGGCCTTTTTTTTCTGGCTTCTTTCACTTAGCACAATATTTTCAAAGGGTATTCAGGCTGTAGTGTCATGTGTCAGTACTGCATTCTGCTTTATGACCAAGTGATACTCCATTTTATTTATATACCACATGTTGTGTATTTGATCATAATTTGTTGGACATTTGGGTTGTTTCCACCTTTGCCTATTATGAACAGCACTGCTATGAACACATATGGACACACGTGTGTGTGGACGTATGTTTTCAGTTCTCTTGATACGTACCTGAGAGTTAAATTCCTGGGTCACGTGGGAACTCGTGTTTCGCTGAGAAACGGCCACGGTGCTTTCCGGGGCGGCTGTACCCCCACCACTGGCGGTCTCACCAAGTTTGTTGTCTGTCTGATTGTCGCTTTGATTATAGTCATTTCAGTGACTTTGATGTGGTAGTTCGTCATGGATTTTGGGGGGTTTTTTACATTTCCTTAATAACTAAAGATGTTGAACAACTTTTTCGGTGCTTTTTGACCGTTTGTATGTCTTCTTGGAGAACTGTCTGTTCAAATTCTCTGTCCACTTTGTAGTTGGATTCCCTTGTTATGGAGCTGTGGGCGTGCTTTGTACGCCCCGGGCCCTAGACTCTGACCAGGCCCGTGATTTGCAAATATCGTCTCCCATTGTCGTAGCTTGCCGCTTCATTCTTTGATGGTTTGCTTAATGCACAAAATTTTAAATGTTTTATCAGGTCTAGTTCGTTTATTTTTTGGTAGCTTGTGCGTTTGGTGTCTCATCACCTAATCCAAGATCACAAAGATTTATACCTATGTTTTCTTCTAAGAGTTTATACTTTTAGCTCATACATTCAGGTCATTGCTAAATTTTGAGTTAACTTTGTACATGATGTGTTCTTCTGCATGTCACTATCCGGTTGTCCAAGCACCATTTGTTGAAAAGACTATTTTTTCCCCTGGGGCACTTAGGTGGCTCAGTCAGTTAAGTATCCAACTCTTGATTTCAGCGTAGATCATGATCTCACAGCCATGAGGTCTAGCTGTGCCTCAGGCTCCACGCTGGGATTCTCTCTCTCCCTCTCTTCCTGGTCCCTGGCCTGGGCGCGTGACCAAACGCTTTCTCTCTCCAAATAAAGAAATAAACATTAAAAAAAACAACTATTCTTTCCTCCTTTGAATTATCGAAAATAATTATCGATAACAGACTTACTGAAAATTGATTATAAATGCATGGGGTTCGTACAACCAATATTTATTGATAATTACTAAAGATTAGGCACTGCCAGACACTGGGGAATCAATACTGAGTGTGGTATGTTCTGTTCCCTGATAAAACTTGCATATTAGAAAAGACAGACATTAAATAGTTATTGGGTAAACAATTAAGGAATTATTTTTGTGACTGTTAAAACACACTTGTATGACCAGAGTCCCTAACCTAACGGGGGAGAGGAGAGGAAGAGAGCACGGTGGCAAGGCAGGATGGGTGGCTGCCGGTGTGGCCCTGAGTACTGTGTTAAGGAATCGATATTATTCTAGGATGAAAGGAAGCCCCTGAGAATGTTTTTTATTTTGAGAGAGAGAGAGAGAGAGCATGAGCAGGAGAGGGGCAGAGACAGAATGCCAAGGAGGCCCTGCATTGTCAGTGTGGAGCCCAATGTGGGGGCCTGATCGCATGAACCATGAGATCATGACCTGAGCTGAAATCAAGATGCGGATGTTTAACTGACTGAGCCACCCAGGCGCTCCACAAGCCACTGAAGATTTTTAATCAAGAGAATGACATCAGTTCATGTTTAAAATACCAGTGTAAGTGTCGTCTGAAAAACGGAGAGCATGAGCGTAGGGAGAGCTGCTGGGGTTTCCTCTGGTGGTTCAGACGAGCGACAGCGGCCAGCGGGGCCAGCTGAGCCACAGAGACACACGGACAGAAGAACCACTGAGGGAGACGCTGAAGGATGTAAGAGATGATAAACGAGGTGTCTCAGACTGCATTTCTGGATTGACATTTACCAAGATAGGAAATACTCGAATAGATGCAGGTTTCCTGGGCTGGGGTGCTGGTTAGTGTGGTATGGGCGTTCTGAACTTGTGACATTTGTAAAACATCCAAGTGACATTGAGCTGACAATTGGATACACCTGTCTGGAGCTCAGGAGACGTCTGACAATCTTGGGCTTCGAGGTGGTTACGAAACCACAGGAGTCGGCAGCAGAGGAGGAGGCAAGAGTTGATCCCCAGGCTGGGAGGAAAGAAGCTAGAGTGGGAGGAGGAAGGCCAGGAACGTAATGTCATGGAAGCCAGCTAATGCTGCTGAAGTAAACGCAGAATGTGATAAATGCCAAGATACAAGTCCAAGATCAAACAGCATCTGCCCCAGAGCAGGGGAGATGAGCTTTTCTTGGAGATGGGGAGTAGGGTTCTCAGAGGTTTCTCAGAAGATAGGTTCTTGAGTTGGTGCGGTGCCGGTGCCGGGCAGGTGCACGTACGCGGACCCCTCTCTCCTGCAGGCCGGGACGCGTCCAGGGCGTTCGTGACGGGGGACCGCTCTGCAGCAGGCCTGGTGGACCATGTATCCGACTTGTCGTCTTCAGAGATGCTGACACTTCAAAGCTGGCTCTCGTTCTATGAGAAGAACTACAAGTTCGTTGGTAGGTGTTCTACAGGCCACTTCCGTAGATTCTCTTCCGCTGTCTTGCAGTTTTGTAAAGGGATTAGAGTTAAGGGGGTTGGTTGGGCGTGAGGTTAAAATCTGTAAAATACCCTTGGGTTTTTCACCTCAAACTTTGGTTGTTGGTGTGGCACTGAGTCCCAGAGGACTCTCCTGGAAGAGGAGGATGCAGCCCTCCGGTTTGGCCTCTGCCACCCCACAGCGAGCGAGCGCCTGCTCACCCTGAACCGCCAGCTCCAGGGGCCTCACTGCGCCCCAGGCGTCGGCGGCAGCGCCCCATCAGGAAGGCTTGAACCTCGGTTTTTGTGCACTTTTGACAAATACTGATCGGTTAGGTCTTGTAAGGAGACCGTCTGTGTGCGTCCCGAAGGAACGGTCTCCCACGTGAAGGCCGGCTGGGCGCGCGTTTGTTAAAGCCGCCCGAGTGGGGCGCTGCACTGGGACTTCTGGGGACGCTTCAGGGAGTCGCCTTTCAGACAGACACCTAACGGCGTCCTGAAGGACTGCTAGACTCTAAACGCCAGAGGGCCTTGGAAGCACTGAGAATTGGGACGGTTGGGCCCTCTTCCATCCACTGCAGCCCTGACCTCTCACTGTAGCCAGCTTGGACACAGCTGACTTCCGGAGGGACATCAGTGTCACCTCACCACCGGAACAGGTCTCGGCTGGAGACGTTCTATCTCTGCTGTGTCGTCACTACCTGGTCACCTCTTCTGAGGACCTTGGCATTTGTACTAACCCCTCTGCTCCCTCCACGTCTGACTGACCAGGCCTCCTTCCTGCCGTCTGATGTGCTGTCTCCAGCCCCCACCCCGCACTCCTGGTTGGCTCTTGTCCCCCCAGCCTGCAGACCCCTTCTTTGTTTTCAGCCAGGCTGCCCCAGGTCATTCCCGGGCCACAAGCATGTCTGCCACTGAAGGGCCTGACCTCTCAGCGGACCTGCAAGAGGCCGGGTTCTCCCTCCTCCCCAGGAGGTGGTCTGAAGCATCGCTGGCTAATAAGGAGAAGAAGTCCTAGCCCAGAGCGGTGAGGGTGGAGCCCTGAGAGCGGGCAAAGGGCGCCAGACCAGACCCGTCGTTTGGGGAGCAAACTGATGTGTTTGTGGACGTGAGTGAACCAGCGGCGTTTGCAGGGGGTTAGTGTGTGTGCGTGGGGGGGGGGGGGGGGGGGGGGGGGGGGGGGGGGGGGGGGGGGGGGGGACGTGGTCTCGGGAGCTTCAGACGGATTTTAGCTACAGTCCCGCACGTATCCGAATACCTACTATGGATAAGCTGCACCTCTGTCCTAATGGAAACCGGGCCAGCGATGCGTTGGCGCAGTCCCTGCGCTGTTAGCTCGCTCTGTGGGAGGTGGACGGTGTTAAGCTCTTTCGGAGCCCAGAAACCGTCAGAGCGCGTCAGAGGATGTGCCGCGCGCACGGACGTGAAGACGGGGAGCCGCGTTGGCGGCCACACGGCCGAGCCGCGTGAGCAGATGAGAGGTGTTACTTCGTGTTCTGGGTGTGCCACTGGCGTGCGGGCCCTGCTGCTGGTGAGCACACGCTCAAGACACGGCTTCTACAGCTCTCTCTGTTGCCTCTACTCCTACTGCCCCCTGTTTGGGTCTCACTTCTAAAACCCACCACGACAGGCCAGTCCCCTCGCAGAGGCCTTCCAGGAGAAAGGCTCCTGCCGGGCCAGCTCCTAGGCTGCAAACCTGGGACCAGGGTCCTGGTCCTCCACTTGTTCTAGGACGCACTTAACATGAGCTGTGGCGAGTGCTGGGGAGAGACGTATTGTAAATCAGGAAACTGAGGACACAATTCCAGACAGGGCTGTGTATGACTCAAACAAATATGATGGGGGGCGGGGGTCTGGGGAGGCCTCTGGGAGGGGCTGGGAGTGAGGGGCAGTCAGACTGAGGTCCGGGGAGAGAACATCCCAGGCTGAGGGGACAGCAGCGCTGAGGCGACGTGCAGCTGGGCGCAGTCGGGGAAGAGAAGCCCGAGGGCCGGCGCCTGCAGCACACGGGGGCGGGGAGGCCTTGGCAAGAATTCTGCATTTGATCCCCGTGCTTTCAGAAGCCCCTGGAGGGTCCAGACCAGCACGAAAGGTGACAGGATGGGACTCATGTTTTCCAAAGATGGCCAGCTTGCTTTGTGGAGAAAGAAGGGTGGGGAGGCATGGGCCGGAGCGGCTGGAGCGGGCGGGCGGCCGCTGCCGGGGTCCGCAGTTCAGGTGAAGGGGGGGCAGCGGAAACAGGGCAGGCGGACGCGCGGTGTCTTTTAGAGGCCGGACTGACGACATTTGCCGCCAGACAGACTCGCGCAAAGGGAAGCATCCGCTGCAGTTGAAGGAGGTGGCGGCTTGTAATCCAGGTCACAAACGTGACACGTGCAGAACTGAAGTCAGGATGAGGGGGCCCGAGGGGTGGTCCGAATGCGGGACACGCGGCACGTAGCTGCCCTTGGCCTCTGGGCACGGCAGGGGCAGCTCATCCCTTCGAGAAGCACTTTCTGCTGCTTGTTCTCAGTTCGGCAGGTGCTGCCAGGACAGGGCCTGTGCGGCGGGACTCGGAAGTCCATGCCCCAGGGGGACCTGCCTGCTCTGGCTCAGGGCCACAGGCCCAAGGACCACTTGCGGGCTCCTCTGGGAGAATCTAAAACTGCAGTAAAGGACTGAGTGAGCAGCGGGAAGAGGATGGATGCTGGGTGGACAGTGTGGGGCACGGAAGGGTGGGCCACACGCGGCGCCGCCCTTGGGGGCCCGGCTAGAGCAGGGGCCTCCCCAGACTCGGAGGAGTTCTTACTCTGCGAGTCCGAGACCCTGCAGAATGCGTCATCACGGAGGTGAGGCATTTGCTCGTGTGTCCCTCCTGCTGTGACTCTGACCTCCGCTCTCCCGTCACTGCAGGAAGGGTGATAGGAAGGTTCTACGGAGAGGACGGCCTCCCGACCCCGGAGCTGACCCAGGCGGAGGCCATGATCCGCCGGGGCGCGGAGGCCGGCAGGGGGGCTCGGGAGGAGAAGCGCACGTTCCCGCCCTGCAACGCGGAGTGGAGCTCCAGCAGGGGCCGCCGGCTCTGGTGCTCCCCGGAGAGGTACGCAGGCCCCCGCCCCCCTCCAGGTCGTCCTCTCCGCAATTCAGTGACGCGTCCCCCAGCTCTTCACCCACAGGGACTTCTTCAAGGGCCACAGGCTCTGGGGAGCGGTCTTCGGCGCTGCCTCCGTGTTGGAGCCTTCTGAGAACCGAAAACATCACTGACACTGAGGTCAGGGTGGAGACCTGGGCCTGTGTTGTTTGTTTCACTCCCCAGAGACCCCGGTCTGGGCCTGCTTTGGCCTGTTAATCCATCCAAGGGCCTCTGTTTCCTCCGCACAAATCAGCGCTTGTGGGAGACGGGTGAGGTGGTGGGGACGGCCACTGGCAGCGATGACCCGAGATGCCGTCTTAAAGTACGGCCTTTCCCACAGAGATGGAGTGAGGCACGCCCCGGCAAGGCAGCTGCTGCCGAGTTGTCCCAGGTGGTTTGGGGAGCGGGACACAAAACGTTTCTTCTGCTGATTATGAGGCTAGCCTGGACTCAGGTGCCCTGGCAGCCCATCAGTACCCTCTCGGTCCCCTTGGCTGCGGAGCGCAAGATGGACCTCCCCATGCGGCAGCCTCCAGGGCCGCCCGGTAGGAGCCCAGCTCTCCCTGAGAAGGGCAGGGCGGCCACTTCCCAAAGTGCTCCCTGTGGAGGTCCACTCTCTTCTGCGGGGGGAGACCTGCTTGCCCCGGGCCCGGCCCCTGGGTCCGTCACGTTTCCTCCAGCTTAATCCAGGGGCGCTCCTGCTGTCCAGTTCTGAAGAGACCCGGCCTGCGTACCTGAGGGGAGGGGCGGGGACGCAGTGGCCTGAACTAGAGGCCCCGGAGAGCAGTGGTCCCCTGGGAGGCTGCCTTCCCGGCCAGCCCTGTCTTCGTGGCCCCTTCTTGCCTCCGCGCCTTCCCCACCCTGACAGGTCCACCCTGTCCCTGTTCCTCAGCTCTGTCTGTTCAGACAGGGGCTGGGTGTGAAGCAAGGTTCCCTGGGAGGAGGCCTCTCCGAGTCCTGACAGCTGTTCTTGGGGGAGCTACCAGCGGGCTGGTTTCTAAGCAGGTCCTGGTCCCAGACGCTGGGACGTCCATGGGGCACAGGTCCAGAATCTCACCTTCCTTGTGAGCCCACGGGAGCCCTGTTACCTCAACCCCGGACAGGAGATTGCTCAGGCCGTGTTGGGCCAGTGCGCAGTGCCCCACCTCTGGAGCCTGCTGACATCGGGGACGGGCCTCTCACGGGGAAGGACCCGTTAGCCTTGGGTCGTTGCCTCCGTTGCCCACCTGCACCCAGGAGCCCCAGACCGTAAGACGGAGACACGGCCTTGTGCTAGGATGCAGCAGGGAGCGGGGAAGGGACTCGGGGCCAGACACGGCTTCTGAGAAGCTCACGGGCGGGGGGGTGCCTGCCCCTGGGAAGGCACAGGGCAGGGCTGGGGATACGGGAAAGGATGGGGGACTCTCCCATGGCAGGAAATGGAGGAATTGGGGGAGCGCGTAGGGCTGGGGGACCCATGCTGCCACCACCTTGGTAAGACGCCACATCGCTCCTACCTCCCCTTCCCCAGAGAGTCCCGAGGTCCCGTTCATGCTGGTAAGAGTCCCCTCTCCTTCTGTCCTTAGTGGAGGCGTGAGCAGAGACTGGACCGGTGTCCCCAGGAAGCTGTATAAACCAGGTGCCAAGGAGCCCCGGTGTGTGTGCGTGAGAACCACCGGACCCCCCAGCAACCAGGCTCGGGGCCTCCCCGCACACACAAACCGCGGGGACTTGGATCACCCCCACCTGGAGGAGTACGCGGGCTGCCCCCCGCTGGCCGTCACCTGCTCCTTCCCACTGCCGTAACCAGAGACCGCCCTGCGGACGCGAAGCGGGAGCGCCGCCCACCCTCTCCCGGGCAGCCAGCCCTCCCCCAGACCTGCCTGCCCCTCCGTCAGAGCCCTCAGAGGTCAGCCAACCTCCAAACTAACGGGACTGCCGGGCTCTGGGCTCCGGCAGCCAGCACTGGCAGTCTCGTCCAGAGAAGCCTCGTCAGTTAACACGTCAGCCTGTCTCAGGTTGCTCGCTGGCCAAGCTTGTGACCCCCGACTCTTACCACTTTGCGTGTGTCCGAGACCCTGCCCGGAGCCACAGCCGCCAGTAGTTGGTCTGCGCAGAGCCAGTGCCATGCGAGATGATGATAAGACCAAGGAGGCTGGTTCTGGAAGGGGATGGGCGTTTCCTCATTCAGAGACAGTAAATCCAGAGGCTTCTGAAAAAAACAACTTGAAGCGAGGATGTTCCCTGTCCTTTAAACACTTGGGCCTGGAGACGTCTGCATCTGCATAAAGGCAGATTCCCGTCCCTGACGCCTTTCCGCCCGCAACCCCTGCTGCGCCGACCCGACGAGCTTCGCATCCAGGTCCATCGGGTGCGGGAGGCGGTTCCTGCATTCAGGCCAGGCCACGGAGCCTGGTGCCGTCCCAGGTTCGCGTCTCTCCTCCCGGTCCCCCAGCTCTTCCCTAGACATTCACTACCCTTCATCGTGAGCTCAGTGGCTTTCCAGACCCGCCCTCCCCCGGCAGTAGTGGGCACCCCCGCCTGCCCCCAGTCCTGAAGGAAAGCCCGCTCTGCAGCACCGAGCTACTTCCCGCCGCAGCTCAGAAAGCTGCCCCTGCCGCTCAGCTCCGCTCGCCCCGCGTCAGGCACCAGCTCCTGCCCTTCTCTGCCCGACAGCAGGGCAAATTCTGCACTGGCAGACTGTCGGGCCACCAAGTTTTCTGTCTGCCTCAGGCAAGGATTCTCACTCTCCGGAGAGTGAGCCAGCAAACAAGATTTGCATCTGGAGGCTGGAGACTGCCATTTCCTGGTCAAAATAACTTTGGCGTCTGTCATGCTGGGCAAGACGCGGAGTGGCCAAGGTGCACAAAAGATCAAAACCGTATTTTGGGTTATTCAGTGCTAACTCCCCCTTTCCCAGCATTGCTGAGGCAAATCTGGGCATTTCTTTTGATATTCATTTGACTCTGTTTACCTGGTAACTGACCTTGGTCAGCTGCTTTGTTTTCCCGCCTTGAAACCTTCATTAGAGACAGTTTTCTGAATAAAGCTCTCTCTCTCTCTTTCGCCTGATCGGAAACCATGAGTGTTGTCTTTAATCTCTGCGTCTCCCTCCTGCCCCCCTTCTTCTCTCCCTCCCTCAGGAAAAGAACCCGCGACAATTCTCCGCCCTGCCGGTCGGGGCGGACGAAACAGGTACCACCGAGCGCCGGGGACAAGCGCGCCGGACCCGGCCTCCGGGTTACGACAATTGGCGCCCAACGGCGGGCTGAGTGAGAAGGGATCCAGTGAAGAAACCGATCAAAGAGAAAAAGAAGAAGAGAAAGAGGTAACGGCCGAGGTTAGAGGATTTATAAGGAGACGACCACGCAGAATTAGCTGTGTGGCCCAGTGCTCAGGATTTATAAGGAGACGACCACGCAGAATTAGCTGTGTGGCCCAGTGCTCAGGAAATAGGAGGAGACAACCACGCAGAATTAGCTGTGTGGCCCAGTGCTCAGGAAATAGGAGGAGACGACCACGCGCTGGCCCAGTGCTCAGGATTTATAAGGAGACGACCATGCAGAATTAGCTGCGTGGCCCAGTGCTCAAGTGAGTGATCGGTGATTTTAGGGCAGTAATTAAATAAATAGTCTAAGCAGAGACCCTCAGAGTACAGGGATAAAAGGTATCTAAGTGTTTTTTCTCAAACCTCTGCGGAGGAATAATAATAGCTTTTGGTGTGTGTGTGTGTGTGTGAGTGAATGCTGCCCTTTCTCTTTGTGTCACTGTATTATGCAAAATAAGGGATAAAAAATAAGGGGCAATTACAGAGTCTGTTCTACTTGTTTTGGTTTGCTGCAAACGCCCTCCCAAAAGATAGGCAAAGTTAATATCAAGAATATAAATTAAGCTTTGAGCCATAAAGAGTCTAACAAAAGGGAACTCTTTATTGATAATGAAGAGCGTAGACGAAGTTGTGAGCCATATGGAGTCTGAGAAGGACTCTATCTAGATGTTCTTCCATCCTGAGGATGGCGCCAGTAACCTGTAAGTCACCTGTCTGAACCTCCGGAGGTAAACTAGCTTTTCATCTAGATTTTAAATGCACTTGTGCTTTTTGTTTGGGCTATCACTACTTCCCATCCCAGACCGCAACGAGACGTCGGTGGGTCCTTTAGTAAATCTGTGGTTAGTGAGGGCGTCTCCCTCGCTCATTTCCCAGGCTGATGGTTATAACTGGAACTAAAAATTGTTGGTCTATCTCGGGACAGAGACCTGAAATAATTTCCCAGCAGCTGCCGGGTTCATTTGGTCCCGGGGATAATTCTTTCATTTCTCTGGACTGACATAGATTGCCTAAATTCTACTGGTTAAACAAAATTATATAAAACCTATAAAATAAGCCTCAAACCTGCTCCTGTCTGAGCTAACAAAATTTTAAACTGGGAATATTTTCTCTGCCCCCTGGGGAGCCTACCTTGCTCTCCCTTCCCCCGCCCCGATGCCCAGGGCAACCAGAGGGCCTCAGGTTACAACCGCTGGGCAGGGAGAGGCCAATTTGCATAAGAAACAATAGACCACAAAGATCAGTTTTTGCACCAAATTTCGAGGTTAAAATCAACTATAGAGAACAGGCATCTGCCGGTCGGGGCGGACGAAACAGGTACCGCCGAACGCCGGAGACGAGCGCGCCGGACCGGGCCTCCGGGTTACGACAGCAGACCCCAGGGCCACAGCCTTCTCAGACCCGTCACACTCCGTGGAACCCTCCCTTAGCCCTTGCCCGACTCCCTCTTCTCCCCGAGGCTCCCCTCGGCCCACGATCCCCCACCGGGTCTCCCACGTCAGCTGCGTCCAGGTGAGTGACTCCCCGCAGCACTTCAGAGGCACATTTCTGGCAGGCTCCTCCCTGGTGAGGTCCCCACGGCCGTGCACACCCAGGCACAGCAAGGGAGGACCCGGGCGGCCACGCGGGAACGCCGTTCTCAGCCACTCTGCTCCTCCCACCCAACCCCCAGGGCCCGGCTTCCCCGCCCTCTGCATTGCTGTGAGCAGCCCCCTGAATGACCACGGGGACCCCCACATCCACGCCTTGGCCGCTGGGACCCTCCAGCTATGATCCTCCTACCCCACCCCGTGCACAGCCTCCTCCTGGCTGCAAGGGCCTGTGGGGGCCTCCACCAGGCTGTCCCCCTTCCTGTGCTGTTTGTCCACCTCTGACCTCTACAGCTCAGTTGAGTCAGCACCTCTTGGGAGCCTGTGCTAATGTGGCCTTGTTCTTGTTCACGAGTCTGCCTCCCTCCCTGGGTAGAGACCAAAGTTACCAGCTTCGTGTCCCATACCCACAGTACCCAGCACGTAGTAGGTGTGCAGAGTTAGCGCTGAGTTTGCAGATGAGGCAACCAAGATGCAAAGAGTCTAAGAAGGGCACAGAGAAGTGGGCTGAGCCTCCAACTCCAGGTTCCTGTCCTGAGAGCCATGCACCCCTTGGGCTGTGTGTTGGCTGTCCCTGCTGGTGGGCACGGCCCTGGGTCCGGTGGGCATGACCACGGAGGTGGCCCCCCGTGGTCAGCAGCTGTCTACAGGCACCCGTGTGCCGTGGGGTGGGATGGGGCAGGCGAGGCTCCTGACCTCGGAGCTCACGGAGTGGGGCAGGAAGCCCGCCAGAGTCCCCGATGCCATCCGTGGCGTGGGGATGAGGCACAGGGTGGGGGCCGGGCCCAGCGGAGTTCAGACCCTTCCAAAACAAACAAAATGGAAAGAAGCACAACCAGGCCCCCCTTACTGTTACCCCAGCCAAGTGTGGCCAGAGAGGGCCCTGGGCACCCACTGCCTCCCTCAGGCCGCTTGCTCACCTCCCGCTCACAAAGAATGACACCAAGCGTGTGCTTTACCGTGAGCAGCCTCCTCGTGGTGGGGCGCCAGGCAAGTCTTCAGCACTGCGGAGGGACGGCTGTCAGTCTGATGGTGTGAGGGGCTCCGCCATGACGAAGCCAGTGGTCACCAGAGAAGTGCCCGTCCTTCCCCCTCCAGGAGAGGTGGCCCTGGACAGACCTATAGTAGAGGGAGGCAGGTGCCCCGCGATGGACGCCACGCAGTGCAGCCTAGGAGGGCAGGCCAGGCTGGCAGAGGGAAAGGGGGCCGGGCACGGGGCTTCTAACCTCTGTGCCCTTGAGAGAGGCCAGAGAAGGGGTACAACAGCCACCGTCTGCTTTCTGCCAGCCTCGTGAGCAGAGCCGTGTTGACCAGGCTGGCCGGCTGGCCCCCAAGAGTGGAGAGCCTGGGGTCAGAGGGGGCCATGTCGGACCATCGTCCCAACCCTCACCCGCTCAGTTGCAGGGCAGCTGCGATCAGAGAGACGTGCAGCCTGAGGCCGAGTCTTCACAGAGCGAACCCCTGCCTGAGAGCCCTCCCACCACCTGAGCCCCCAGACTCATTCCTGCAGGGAAGCGGCCCACGGTGCTTCCGTCGGCCCTCCCAGGAGGGGACTCTGGGTACGCACACCGCCATCGGTGTCCTCGCAGGAGAGGCAGGACGTACTGCCTGCCCCTCTCCTGCCTCAGGACCCGTGGGAACCAGGAAGGGCCATGGCCAGCAGTTCCGTGTGACCGTGCAGAAACTAAGGCACAGACACTAGGAACTGGCCCAGTGCTGTCTGCCAAGCAGTAACAAAGCAGACCAAAGACACAGTGCGCTGGCCTGGCAACCGTGCTGGAGTGTGCCTGTGCCCAGTTCCTATCTGTGCTCACAGGCTCTGGCTGGTGTCCCCTCAAGCACAGCCGTGAGGGCTCCTTGGGACTGTCCCGTGGAAGCGCGGAGCAGTGCCTGTGAACTGGGGCGAGCAAGCTGGACGACAGGGAGAGGAGGGGGTGGGAGTCCCAGAGGCGACACCTCCCTGGGCCAGCTCTGCAGGCGTCGCCCGCGCCGGCCCGGAGCACAGTGGGTCAGGACCTGGGCCGTTGCGCCTACGATCACTTTTTGAGCGCTGTCAACAACATACTTCAGAAAAGTGCTGATGACTCAAACCTTCCTAGAGACTGAGCAGGTGAAGAAACGTACTCACATGTCGAGAGTTTGAAAATTTGTTTTTAATGCTTATTGGTATTTCTGCATTAAAAAGTAGCTACAAATGTCTCATTGAAGTTTCCACATCAAATGCACAACTTTACCTCGTCATAAAGGCTTGTTACAGAAAATGCCAGTACCGGTGTTAGAGAAACACGTTCCATGACACGGGCTGCTGAGAGGGCCACGGCGGCCGTCCCACCCCCCGGAACGGCGTGGAAGCCACGACCAGCCCAGCTGTGCACCCCCGGCCTCCACCCTTCCCGTGGCGTCACATGGGTGTCACGCGAAGAGCCAGCTGCACACATCTGCCACAAAAGGACAAGTCACAGGGCCGAGCAGTTTAGATTCCCTTGCTACGGAAAGCCAGTGTTGTTGTCAGAGGTCACATGTTATTGATGCCACACAGAAGAGGCACCGTCTAGGCAAAGATCTCCCAAAGACAGTCTCTAAGGGGTCTGACGACTCTGGGGAATTTAGCAAGTGCTGAGTGTGTCGGCAAGGAATCCGCTCTGCGCGCAACTGCTCCGCACGACGGGAGGGTCTCCGCGGCCGGGGGGCTGCAGGTTAGGGGCCCCGCGTCCGGCTCTCCCGGGGTGCGTCCTGCGGGAGGCAGCCCCAGTCGTGGAGGAACTGGTGCCAGGAGCACCTCCAGCCCGTCGTGACAGCATCACACTTGCCTGCGCTAGCTCCGGGCACCCAGGGGCCAGCCCCGTCCTGACAGCGTCACACTCGCCTGCGCTAGCTCCGGGCACCCAGGGGCCAGCCCCGTCCTGACAGCGTCACACTCGCCTGCGCTAGCTCCGGGCACCCAGGGGCCAGCCCCGTCCTGACAGCGTCACACTCGCCTGCGCTAGCTCCTGTCACCCGGCCCAGCACAGCTCTCAGGCCTGAGCGCTTGCTTCGCCAACACTGTTCTTTCTCTCCCGTTGAGCAGCCCAGATGGAGAAGAAAGCTCTCCCCTCCCTAGCTCTGCCTCCACTCCACGCCTCTGGACAAGATCAGCGCAGTGCCATTTGGTGTACCAGGCAGGGGACACGAGTGTGCGGTGGTGGTGGACCTGCTGGCCTGCTGGGCTCCACAGAGGGCCTCCGTGCTGGGAGAGGAGTGGGGATGGCCAGTGATTCGGGGCTGAGGTAGAGGGCTGGCAGTCACGGGGACCCCACTCCTGGAGAGGGTGCGGAAGGCGACCTAAGTGGTCTGGTCCAGCCTCAACCAAACTGGGGACTGGGCTTGACCAAATGGAACACGTGTTCTAGGACATCATTCCGCGAGACGCCACTAAACATCACTGAAAACTAAACCATCCTAAGTGTAGGCACTTAAGTTTGGAGGGAAACTCCCATGTTCGAGGGTCACAGCACGTCAGTTCAGCCGTCGGCCTTCCACACAGCACGTGGCTTGTCCTGCACACGAAAGTCTTTAAGAAAGGGACAGACGGTTACGAGTGTGCGGTGACTCCCCGGGGCGTCTGGCGGTGAGCGGAAAGCAGGCAGAGCTGATTCACTGGCGCACGACTTGCATTTCATAAGGCTTATCTTCCCACTCCACTGCTTACAACTGCCCACTTTCTGATGGATAAACCTGAGACTCTGCTCCTGGATTTAAGCTACGGATTCAATCATCAGGAAGAGCTAGGCAGCTCTGTAGCGTGTCAGGCCCCAGCCTGGACATGACGGGGCCGTCCCACGGGACGTGCTGCGTGCGGCCCAGCGAGCACCCCGCGCCCTGGAGCCGGTGCAGAACTCACAGGGCGCCCCCTCACGTGGCTGCTCAGCACCACGGCCACCCCTGGGCCCTGCGGAGAAACAGAAGCTTGACGCCACACATCGACAACACGAGGTTAAGATTTTAAGTGCAGTTAGAGGCCAGACCGTTACGGGAATCCGTTCCAGGCAGGCAGGGGCAAGACTAGCAGCCGCACGGCTGCCTGCCGGCCCGCGCTCCGCCGTGAACGTGAAAAGGGCACGTGTACACGTACCGAGCGCCTCGACTCATGTCTGAAGCATCATTATCTTACTGTCCACGCGGAGTCAAGCCACCTGCCTACATCCCGCTTCCTCGGGGCCCAGTTCAGGCCCCCGAGCGTGGCAACCAACCATAGGCCTCACACGGGCAGCTGTTCGCCAAGACAAGCTGCTTCTCTATAAAAATTCTGTGTGAAATGTGTTCACAGACGTTAGGGTACAGGGAAACTCTTCTAATTAATGTTTTCATTTAAACATTGTGCACAAGCTCATATTAACATAGGAAGCATATATATTTCATAAGTCATAGAAATATTAAAAAGTAGCACTCTGGTTTATCAGCTCATGTTATACACGTATTTAGACAAGAGAAAGTATAAATCTATAGCAACAGAGAGGACATACCACTATCCGAAAAAACAAACCAAAAAACCCAGGCTGTTGCAAAAAATATTTAGTCGCTTCACACACAGCTCCATTCTTCATGAATGGAAAATCAATGTAGTGGTTACCGAAAGCCAGAAGAAATCAGTATTCCGATTAAGACGGTTAATCTCTGAGGACTCGCAAATGCACATGTTCATCTCAGAGTTAGTTTCCTTAAAGCAGTGCTAGAAGTTTCTCTTTAAATGGACCTTTTTTCCCTTAAGAAAACCAGCCAAACCTCCAACAGCAGCCCAGCACGCACGCGAGCGGCGACGGAGGCCCGCTCGGCCCCCGGCCCTCACTCCACCACGGCTCCGCGCTGTCCCCGCAGGCTCGCACCCGGGGGCCGCGGACCGCCGGAGCCAGGACTGCTGGCAGCGGGGCTGTCTCTGGACGAGGGCGGCGCAGCGATGACAGGCGCACGTGGAGGAGTGCATGTCCGCCACCACGCCCCGGGGACAGACAGGATGCAGCAGGACAGCGAACAGGCCACTGCCCTCCTGACACCCAGTAGTGTGGGTACGGGTAAAGCTTTGGGTTTAAGGCCACGATTTTTCAGCTCTCATCTTTGAACCCTGTTTAGAAAGATTTTGCCTTTTTTAAAGGGCTAGCTCCCTAAAAATACAGCTCAGGTTTTCAAAACAAAAAACAAAACAAGAATTTGGGCCAGACGAATCCGGAATCTTTATGGAAGCTGCGCACGGAAGTCCGCAGCCACTTACCCTGGGGCGCGGCCAGCTTCCTGCCGCGGGCGTGCTCCACGCGGACACTGCGTGTGCTCCCGCAGGGTGCGCGGCCACCCCAGTGTCCCGGCGCCGCGAGCAGAGCGGGTCCAGTTCCTAACTCGGGGGCCGCGGGGCACACGGCCTGGACCAGTGCAGGGGCGTCCGCTGACCACCATCACAGTCTGACTCACCCACAACCACACGGAATCCTTGCAGTGGGGTCCCCAACCGTCCAGTCTGTTGCCGCAGGAAGACGGGAGGGCCAGCCCTGCTCCGGGTGGGTCAGGCTGGCGAGCGGAGCGGCCGCCGGGAGGTGACCGGAGGCTCACTAGGAGACGCCCCCCAGAGTCAGCACGTCAAAGCAAATGTTGCAGACTCGCACAGGCTTGTTGAGGTCAAACTTTATAATAGGAATCTCCTTGGTCGAGCATTTATGGCAAAGGAGGCGTCCACAGTGACGGCTGTGGGGGCAAAACGGAGCGTGAGGGGGGGCCCCGAGGGGCAGCCGCCTCCCAGTGCAGGCCCAGGCCGGGCGTGCAGTGCCCGCCACACACCACCAACACGTGTGTCAGGCTTCGTTCGTGGAAGTGGCTCTAGCAGCAATCAGCCGCTGCCGGATGAGCCCCTTTAAAGATCAAGACGGTCCTGCTGTCACGGCCCAGCTTGGGGGAAGACACGAGGCCCAAGAGGGCAGGGAGCCTGGGCCTACTCGCTCCCACCGCTGCCTCAGCGCCTCCCACCGTTCCCCCCCCCCCCATGGCCAGGGGGTACATGGGGCGGTCACGGGAAAAGGAAGGAACAGCGACATGAGCAGGAGTCTCGCCTCCCCCTGGAGACATGAGGGTCTCACCAGTGATGCTTGCGCGTCGTGACTCCGAACTTGGTGGCACACTCATAGCAGGTGGAGCCGTCGCACCACGGAGGCTCCTTGGACAGCATATCTGTGACACAGGCGGAGAGAACCGGCCCCGTCAGGGTGGCTGTGCTGGGCTGATGGGGCCGGCAGGGGCGGGGTGGCAGCCCCACATCTGTGGGGGGACGCGGGCGGTCAGGGGCGGCCGGGAAGCCCGGCAAGGTCCAGATGGCAAGGGGATGGCGAGGGAGCGTGCAGGACAGGACGCGGAACAAAGTGGCACGGTCGCGAGCGAGAGAGGCTGCGGCAGGAGTCGTGGAAGCTTGGCGCATTTGGGCCATGGACGTCGTTGAAACGCCAGCCCTGCCGCACGGCCCGAGCTCGAGGGGAGGGGCAGCCTGGGACCGGTGTCTGTCCTGCACCGTCCACGCCGGCGCTGGGGTCGCTGTTCCTCCAGCTGGCGTCACAGACGCGCCGCACGCGGGCTCCGGCTCGGCTACAGACCGGCTGCTCGGGGACGCTGGGCATGGCGCACACACCATGGCAGAGCTCGGTCTCCTGCCCAGACCCTGCTCTGCGGCTACCTCCGCGGTGACGGGAGGGCCCTTGCAAACAGTAAGCGTCCTTGCCTCGAGGGGACAGAGGAGGAGCAGGCAGGGGCTGGAACAGGAGGCCACTCGGAAGGGCGCGGAGAACCTGGATCCGAGGAAGGACACTGTGCCGGGGTGACGACCCTCACGAGCTGGTGTGTTGGTGACTTTATGGACCTCTGGGAGGATCGGGGACATAGGGGCTGACAGGGGCCATGGAGCCACTCTGGAAAGCGGCCGGCTCAGGTCATTCTGGGCTTCAGAGGTCACCAGTGCATGTAAGCAACCGACACCGTGCCCGGGTGTGTGCTAGAGGAGCAGGAAGTAGCCACTCACCTAACAGTCTAAACAGAAGCTGCTTGGTGGCAACTTGGTAGTTGAAAATGTTCACTCCTTGGTTATTGTTGACCCCCAGGCGGGCCCCAGCGCGGACGACGGCGCGGCACAGGTTGGCGTTCCCCTTCATGTATGCCAAGAGCAGCACTGGAAGACAAGAGCATGGGGAGGGCTCCTTCCCACCCAGGCCCAGCCTGGTGCTGCCAAAAGGCTGGTAGGAGGTACGTCAGCAAAGTCCCCACTGCCTGCCACGGGGGACACAGGGTGGGCCCAGCTCTAGGACACGCTCTGGAGCCCACTGAACGGGGACCAGGCACTGAAGGAAAAATGCACGGTCCTGGCTGCCTTCCTCTGGCCCAAGCTCAGCCAGACAAAGCCCTTGTCACGTGATGTAAGTAAATCTGGAGACCTAGGACACGTGCACACTGGTGCCTTCCCCCCGCCAGGGAGCCCTGTGGGCGCCCGGCTCTGGCCAGGCACCCCCTCCGGCCACTACCCTCACAGCGGCTCCTCTGCCTACCTCTCCTGGATCCTGCACTTCAATCCTTTCTCGTGATTCTCTAAACAGTCCAGTTAGACATGGGTCATTATTTCAGATGAGCAAAGGGGCCGAGAGAGGGTAGGAACCCAGGGTCACCTGCCAGAACTGGACAGAGCTCAGTGTTTGGAACCAGGTCTATGTAACTCAGAGGCTCGGATGCGAAGCGCCTTCCTGTGGGCCTCCCACCTCCCGGACAGCGGCCGGAGGGTGCGCTGGGCCCGTGCTCACTCCTGGGGCTGACTCCCTCCAGCTCAGGCTTGTCACTGCCAGCTTAAAAAAACACGTTCATGGGGGGCACCTGGGCGGCTCAGTCAGTTAAGCGGCCGACTTCGGCTCAGGTCGTGATCTCACAGTCTGTGGGTTAAAGCCCCGCGTCAGGCTCTGTGCTGACAGCTCAGAGCCTGGAGCTGCTTCGGTGTGTGAGTGAGTGAGTGAGTGAGTGAGTGAGTGTGTGTGTGTGTGTGTGTGTGTGTCTCTCTCTCTCTCTCTCTCTCTCTCTGCCCCTCCCCCACTACTGCTTTGTCTCTCTCTCTCTCTCTGTCTCAAGATTAAATAAATATTAAAAACAAAATAAACACACACACACATTCATGTGTTGGAGCCAAGAACTGATGACAAAATTTTTGGTTCTGTGCTAAGTAAGGTTCAGGACGCCCCTGGGTGACGAAGTTTCTGCCGGAGGCCAAGGGGCCTCTGTGCGGCAGGAGGGGACGGGATGGGGGCATGGCGGCAGCGTGGAGCTCCACCTCTGGTTCATCACTTGAAAACTGAGGATGCACCGCCCGCACTGCTTGCCTTACAGGCTGGCTGTGCGCATCCAGCAAGAACGTAAGGCGAAAGTACATGCACAGAATGACTGAAGCCACACAAATCAACACCGCAACACTGGGACAGGGGCCTCACCCGTTTGTCACCTGCCCCTTTGTCACAGCCTGTCAGCACACACGCAACACACTTCCTCCCGCCCTGAAGCATCTTCGGGGCACGCAGCAGGCAGAGGAGGGGTCGGCACAGACGGGCAGGCTCCAGAGCTCCAGCGGTACCTCAGATACACGTGCGTCCCAAATCACAGTGCCAGGTTCCACGACAGGCATCGGGGACAGATGCCCACAGAGCCCAGCCACGATTTGGATAACGGCTGTGTGCCCGGGCTCTTGTTTTCCCAGGAAGCAGGGCGCACAGTGACACTGGACGTGCAAGCCCTTATTACCCACCTGTGTTTCCTTCCGCATCCGGTTTGTCCAGAGGGTACTCAGGCATGCACTCCAGGAAGAGCTCAAAGATGGTGGCCGCGTTCTCTTTGCCGTACTGACCCAGGATGTGCAGTGGTGACTGGCCCCTGGCAAAGCAAGGTGGACACGTTAGGTACAGACCCGCCATGCTCAGCATGCACGGAAGATGTAATTTTCTGGATCTGTGATGCCGGACAAATTGGAGGATATGTAATGGGTCATAAAAGGTTTTCTACAAAGCATTTTTCAAAATGAACATTTCCAAGGTACCAGAGCTGGTCACGGGGGCGCCGGCAGCCAGTTAGCTGCAGAGTGTGCACCCAGGGCCGACAGGCAGTGACCACCGGCTTACGGGTCCTGCTAGGTGACGTGGAGCCCAGGCCGCTGCTCCGGGACACAGGCTCTCACCGTAGGTTGAAGGCTTCGGCGTCCACAGTGCACTCGGTCAGGAGGACCCGGATGTTGTTGAGCCGACCGTGCATGACCGCCAGGTGAAGAGCTGGAGAGCAAACCCTCTTACTGTGCAAGCCCAGAAGCCCAAGTGGAAAATCTCGACTGCTCACGGACCGCCCTCTAAACGGGACACAGCCAGAGTAGCCACTGTCCGCGCACAGGGCCATCCTGTCCAGGCTTCACCACCCCCAAGGCTCCGGCATTAACGCAAGCTCATAACCCTATGCTTTCTGCTCCCACGGCGGGCCAAAGGCGAGGCGCGGTGGCTGTACAGGAGCCCACGCAGACGGGAGGCCGCCCGCGGACGGTCCGTGGCAGGACGGAGGCCCAGCCGCAGCACCACCCGCCCCAGCTCTGCCGCCCTGAGGTCCCGGGAGCGGGCCCACGGGCGCGGCGCACCTCCACCTCCAGACCCGGGGGCCCGCTCAGGGCCCTCGGCACGGGGCACAGGGGACTGCCTGGCAACTACCGTTATTTCCATTCTCGTCCAGAGCAGCGAAGTCCACCGCGTTCTCCAGGAGGACGGAGCAGATGGTGGGCAGGTCGTGCTGCGCAGCGAGGTGCAGGGCAGTCTGGCGGTGCTTCGTCAGCTCATTCACTCTGGCTCCTGCAAGAAGCTGTGCGGGCTGATTACATGCGCAGCCTCGCCCGCAGCCCGCCCAGGGCCCACTCCCGGGGCCCGAGCCTGCCTGTCTCCGGGTCCCCGTGTGGCCGCCGGGCTGGCAGAGCTGGGAGCGGCAGGGCCTCCCTCGCACTCCTGGGGCGCCGTGAGACAGCGAGGCCCGGCCCAGGCAGAAACCCCCGATGGCCAGCGTGCTAACCACCCGTGCCGTAGGGCAGAGGCGCTCTGCGCGCCCCCAGGCCGTGAGCCTCCACGTGCGATGGCCACTGCTCGCAGCCGTAAGACCAGGCTGGCGGATTCAGCTCTGAAATCTACTCTAACCAAAGCACAAAACAGGCAGTCATCAAGATGGTAAAGATCCATGGTTTAGCATGGAACGCTGTCTGGGATATAGTAAGTCACAAAAAGGTCCATCAGGAGGCGGTATGAGAGTGCCCCGTTTGCCGAGGGACGTGTGCGTGTGCACACGCTCCCGGGAGGTGCGGGCGAGCATCTCCGCCACACACACTCAGCTGGGGATGAAAGGGAGCCACTTCCAGCTCGATGCCCTTATGTGCGTCAAGGTTTTCCACAATAAGCCTGTACTATTTTTATGTTACTTTTTAAAAGAAAGAAATTAACCAAAGAATTGCAGAGTCAAGAGCAGAAAGGCCCTTTAGACACAGTCTCGCCCCCTCATTAAGCTTCCTCTTCCGGACAGAGTTCCGCCTGCTCCAGGGGAGAACCCGGTCTGCGCCTCGTCTGAGGCCTGAGGCCACCCCGGGGGAGCGGAGGCACGGTTAGCTGCTGTGGTGGCCGCCCGGACTTCCGGGTCCCAGCCCTCCCAGACCTGCGGGCGCCCAGCGAGACCACGCACAGACCCAGGAGGGCACACAGAGGTGTCGTGGTCGTGGGTGCTGCGTGTACTGGGGTTCACAGCTAACCGCAAAGCTAGTTAACTGGCAGGGAGGGAGTTTGGGGAAAAGTGCTCTTTCAACATGAACAGGCTCCAACATTAAGCTGCACGGCCTTTATTTGCAAGATCAGCCGTTTCTAGGGACCCCTATCGTCTGCAAGCTCAGGCCCCAGTGAGGCAGCCGTACGGCCTTGGTGAAGAGGCCATCACCCTGTGACCTCTCGGCTCCTAGATGGACACACGGCCCAGCCCCCCCTACCCCGAGGCCTGCTGCGACCCCCTTGGCTGCTCCCCACACCCAGTCTGTGGCTGGTGCCACCAGACGCTCCCCGCCCCCACCCGATCATTCTACAACCCACCTCATGGCCACTGCCTCCCCCGGCCCCTGCTCCGGTGACCCCGCCCATGCCCTCACTCCCCACCACTAAGGTCAATGCTCCCTCAGCTCTAACACGTCACAAGTCATAAAGGTTTCTGAAAAATGATTTTTTAAAGCAAAAATGGCAGAGGGGCCCCTGGCTGGCTCAATCAGCAGTACATGCGACTCCTGGTCATGGGGTGGGGAGCCTCAAGCCCCACCCCACACCAGGCATGGAACGTACTTAATAAAAAAAAGTTTTAATAAAATTTAAAAAGTCAGGGCAGCAGAGGCTGGTCAAGTGCCCCAAAGGGCTGATGGGAGGCACGGGCGACCGTAGCATTAGGAGCCAGCCAGGTAACACGGAGCCCGTAGCTCTGGGCACACCCTGGCTTCTCTGCCGCCAGAGCGTAAATGCTGCTCCCCGTTCTTGCTCTGAACCGTCACCCTCGGCAACCTGGCCCCTAGCCGCCTCTCGAAGCACATCCACTGTCGCCCCAAATTTCAACCCCACTTTTCTAGTGAAAGCACATCACATGCACTGCCCAGGCTCCTCATCCTGGCTCAGACCGCTCCCAAGCCTGGGGGGCACTATGTTCTACTGGAAACGACAGGCTCGGGAACTAACCGGAAACGGCTAAAATCCCAGCCACACTACTGACTCCCTCATAATCTTGGCAGGGGGGCGGGATTCTTTCCGAGCTAACATTTTCTCCTCTGTAAAACAAGAAAACTCCCCTGCACCCCTCTGGTTTTGAGAATTAAGAGGCGGTAATAAGCCCCTTGACCTCAGTCTTGGTGGTGATGTTTTGGATCTGACTCCAAAAGCAAAAATAAACAAGCGGGGCCACAAACTAGGAAGCTCTGCTCCAGAAAGAAAACTACCAACACACGAAAGGGCACGACCTACTGAATGGAAGAGAACATGTGCAAATCGTCTACCTGGTAAGGGGCTAGTTTTCAAAACACATACACAACGCATCATAACGCAACAGCAAAAACAAACAAAAAACAGGGGCGCCTGGGGGGCTCAGTCACTCAGGAATCCAGCTCTTGACCAGCCAGGGCTGTGGGGTCATGCCCCGCACTAGGCTCTGTGCCGAGTGGAGCCTGCTTGAGGGGCTCTCTCTCTCCCCCTCCCCTGCCTCCATCTCTCTCTATATATATATTCCAGTAGCAAAAAAGCCCCACCAAATACAACTTAAAAACAAGCAAAGAACTGGATAGAATTTCTCCAGAGAGGACACACAGACGGCAGACAGACACATGGACAGAGGCTCCCACCCCCACCCCACTCATCAGGGAAACTAAATCAAAACCGCAGTTAGCGGTCACCTCAAAATGACTAAAACCCACAACGGAAGACGGCGTGGAGAGGGACCCTCGAGCACCGCTGGTGGGACGGGAACTGGAGTGGTCGCTCTGGAGAACACTGTCGGGGCGCCTCCAAACAGGAGCGGCAGAGCGACACGACCCGGAATCTCCACCGGTACGTGTTTATCCAAAGGAAAGCCACGAACTGTTTAGCAGAGAAGGAAGCTTACCGCATGGGCTGTAAACAAGCTTTAAAACCCCTTTGCTACTGGACGAGCCAGCCGGCCAGCCCGCACGCTACGTTAACCCGACAATCCCGGCCTGCTGCTGACCTCCTCGAGACCTCTCCACAGACAGGAGACGGAGCGGCCCCCGGCGTCTGGGGGCCGGGGCCCCACCGCCCCTGCACGGCACGCTGGACCCCTCGAGGATGCACCGGCCGCCCCGGACCTGGAACCCGGGCTGCGCCCCGGGCCAGCAGCCTGCCGACCACGCTCCTGCAGCCCACCTGCACCCGGCACGGGGGCGGGGGCGGGGGGTTCCAAGGCCCACACACGTCCTAGGTTATTGGAAAAACACGACTCTGAAAAGCTGTTTGCACCCCGACGTTCACCACCGCATTACTGACAGCGGCCAAGATCTGGGAACAAACCAAATGCCCAGTGAGGGATGCGTGAGGGGATCAAGATGCGGCACATGCACGCGATGGAATAGCACTCGGCCATGAAGAATGAGGTCCTGCCATTTGTAACAACATGGATGGACCCTGAGGATATTCCACCAAGTGAAAGAAGTCAAACAGAGAAACAAAAATACTGTATGACCTCACTTACATGTGGAATCTAAAAAGCAAACCAAACAACGAACTCATAGACACAGTGAACAATGGTCTCAGGGTGGGGGGAGGGGGTGAAATGGGTGAAGGAAACAGAAGGTACAGAACTCCCAGTTACAAAATACGTAAGTCCTGGGCATGTTAACACCCAGCATGGCGACCACAGTTAATAACACCGTTCTGTGGTTTGGAAGTTGCTAAGAGGACTCACAGTCCTCACCGTAAGAAACTAGCTTTCTGGCTGTGTGTGTGACGGCTGGCAAACAGCCCTGCTATGGTGATCAGTCTGCAGCACATACAAATATTGAATCTCTATGATGTGCACCTAAAACTAATACAATGTTTCATGTCAACTATACCTCCATCAAAAAAAAAAAAAAGACTAAACAAGAAAGAGACAGGGGACTCGAGAGCCCCTGAAGGCCAGCGCAGGACACAGACAACAGAAGCGGGCCTCCTCCCCCTGGCACCCTGGCCGGCCGCGGCCACCCAAGTCCCAAGTCCTGCCTTCCCCCGAGGCCCCGCTCCAGCCCTGCCAGCACGAGCGGCCTGCTGGGCTCTGGGGCCACTCTGCCCCCCGACACAGCTGCTCTCCCGAGGGCACTGCCTTAGTTCCCCGAACGCACGCCGGCCTCTCAGGAAACCTGGCAGAACACCGGTGGCGAGCGCTTCCGCACGCGCCACAACTTGCGCGGTCCACGTGTGACGTGCCACGCTCCGGGGACACTTACCAGGTTGCGGACGATGATCTCTGACCCTGCTTGGACAGCGAGGTGCAGAGGGGTCAGCTTGGAGGCGTCCTGCACTCTGGAGTTCACATTGGCCTGCACGCTGATCAGGAACAGGACGCTCTCGATATCAGAGTGCTGGACTGCCACGTGAAGAAAATTCCGGCCCTTGTTGTCCACCTGCGGCACCAAGCGGGAGCGTCCTGAGCACCGCGAGCTGCGCCGGCCACAGGCGACCTGCCGGTGCGGCCGCCCCTCAGTTCCAGGAGGCTCCCTCCCAAGAACCAACACAGCACACCCCCCCCCCCCCACGACAGACCTGTCTGCACACGTGTGCCTGACTAGGTGTGCGTGGCCACATCCCCGTGGCTGGGGACAGGGAGCCCTGGATTGGGTTAACAGACAGAGACGACGTGCGGGACGGAAAGAGGAAGGGTGCTGCGGGGAAAGCAAAGGCAGCGAGCACCCCCGCTCTGGTGGGACAAGCACCCAGCACCCTAAAGCCACAACCACAACACAAGCCTGACCCCTGAGCGGTTTCAGAAAGCGTCCTGTTCACGGAGCACGCGCAGCAGACTTTGCGGACGCGGGCAGACAGGAGCTGGCGGCCAGTGAGCACCCGGTGCGCGGCGCGGGACAGCAGCACGCCACGCTCCCACCTCCCACGCACCCGGCCCCAGCACGTGTCTCCCTAGGACTCTGAGCTACAGGGCCTGTGTCCCACGGGGCATGAGGGACAAGCACCAAGGCCATGCCTTGGCACCCACACAAGTGCATCACGCACGAACGCCTGTGCTGGAGAGGCGAGGCAGGAGCCCCCGACCGGCTGGGATGTCATTTTGTTCCATGTCACGGCCATCAGGAGCTTACTCCACAGGCCGGAGCCCCCAGTCCGGCGCGGGCACTTCCCACCCACCCCGCCCTGCAGGACAGGTCACCGGCCAGGCTGGGCAGCAGCCTGGGGAACCACAGAGAAGCTCAGCTGAATGATGACAAGTCCTCAGACACTTTCCCCCAGAGAGCTGCCCCAGTGTCATGGCAACAGCTCAAGTTCAGTTCAGATCTCGGCAAGACACTCACTCCTAGGGCCCTGAGACCAAGCAGAGGCACACGCGACATCACGCATGCACACCACAGACTCCCTCGTCCAGGCGCCACCCCGTGCTGGGCACGCAGGGCACGGCAGCCGAATCTCAGCGGCACCGGCAGCGACAGTTCAGCTGAATGGCCAGACTTCAAGGAAAGGGAGTGCAATTTCAAAATATGAGAGATCTGTGTGGCTGAGGACTTCTGTTCAGTGTCCCGTAATGGGCTGCGCTGAGCTTGGGCACCATGCAGGGCATCGGGTGCGGGTCCCTCACCTGCTCAGCAGCCCCAGGCTCTCGCTTTAGGATGGCCTCGGCTGCCCGGTTATTCTTGTAGGTCATGGCGCAGGCAAACGGGGTCAGCGCCTGTCTGTCACGGACACTCAGGTGGACGTCAGGATGGGAGACCAGCAACTGAATGATGCCGTCGTGCTGGTTGCTGATGGCCACGTGGACAGGTGCCCTTCCTTCTGCATCCTGTGAGAACAGGGCACAATTTCAGTGTCCAGATGAAAGGGGAAACCCAGGAAAAATGTGAAGGAGAAAAACTTTCAAATAGAATTTGGTTCTAAGGTCCAATACTGCCACCTTGTGTTGGAAATGAAATTATCAAGGGGCCAAGCCCAGAGAAGACTGCAAGCCGACGTCACGGCCCCACACTCCAGTGCCCCAGGGACACAGACACACTTCACTTAGAGGATGTGCATTCGGCCCGCCTCTGAGTTACACCACTTCTCATCCGGCTGATCCGGCTGCAGGGCAACAAACGTCAATGCCCACAGGCCAAGACTCTGAAGAGCACCCAGGAACATGACTCCTGGGGGCTCAACTGACCTGCTGGAACATTCCCTGAACACAGCGCTCAGCTGGAGACTAGGACAAACTTAGTGCCATCATGTAACCACCAGAGACAAAAGGCAGAGAAAAGCCGACGGAAGAAACCCTCCCCCTACTATAGAAAGAGCAAAGACACAAAGCGGGAAAGTCTTCACCTGAAACCCTTACAATCCCTAGGTAGGCTGTGCGTCCCAGAGGAAGTCACTCCATCCGCCTGTCCCTCACCCTTACCCACGGCCAAGCCGAGGCCCAGGACGGAGAGTCTGCAAGGCCCCCGCCTTAGGTTTCCCTAGTTCTGGGCTCACCATCTACCTCCCTAGAAAGAGAAACTTTTACCTGTGCGTTTACATTGGCACCAAATTCCAGAAGACACTGCACCGTCTCTTCCAGCCCCCAGGAGGCTGCCAAATGCAAGGGTGTTTGCCCGTCTCTGGCTTCCTCCTCCCCTTCTCCGTTAGCACCAGGCTGTCTGGGACTGTTCACATCGCAGCCGCTGAAAGCAAGGGGGGCATGAAGGGCAGGATTCAAGAGCCAGGCTTCCAAGCCAGCCAAAGGCACGCTGCTAAATGCATGGCAGCAGCCTCCCACGATGCAGCAGGGCCGCCGCCACCGCCAGCCTGAAGGCTGGGCCCCACCCCCATCGATTCCTCCGGTCTTGGGGGCAGCCCAGGCATCAGAACTCTTAGAAGTTCCCCAGGAGATCCATATGCAATGAAAATTTAGAGAGGGGGCGCCTGGGTAGCTCAGTTAGTCGAGCGTCTGACCCTTGGTTTCAGCACAGGTCATTATCCCAGAGTCGTGGGATCAAGCCCCACTTAAGATGCTCTCTCTCTCTCTACTCGTCTCCGCCACTCATACTTGCTCTTTCGTAAGTGAAAAAGCAAAAAAAATCAATGAACTTTGAGAAGCACTGCTCTAAAGGTCCCTCCTACGCACGCGTCACTCTGAGTGAGCCACGGGCCTCCCGGGCGCATGCACTTGGGGGGGTCCTGCAGGGGCCCTCTGGTTCCCTCCAGCCCAGCCTCATGCCTGCACTGTGTCAACTGGCCTGACTGGACTCCAGGAGGCCCTGTGCCCCCTCCGCCACCCCCAGCAGGAGGCTGGCTCAGCGTCGCGACGCGGTTACATGGCACACAGCCCCTCTCCTCACAAGGGAGTGAAGTTCCCTTAACAGGCTGGCCTGACAGAGCGGTGACCCCGACAGCCTCGCCAGGCAAGCCGGACCAGCGGAGGCCCGCCGTGCCCAGCAGGACGCAGCGGCGGGGGGCGCGGAGGGCGTGTGGGCCTCTCTGACCTGCGGACGAGGAAGCAGGCCGTAAGCTCGTTGTTCTCGTCGATGGCCCTGTGCAGGAGCGTCTGAAGGCACCCGCCGGGCCCTGGGCCCCAGCATGTGGCATCGCAACCGTGTCTGACCTGCAGAAGACACACGCCACTCGCAAAGACCGCCCGGCAAAGGCGAAGATTTTACCGGCTCCCTGTACAACACCAGATGCGCTTTTTCAGGCACGACACAGTGGACAGTTGGCTGCTGGTTATTTTACTCTGTGTCATTCGTTAGTTCTACAAACACTCATTAAAACGTGCTCTGCACGAGTTCTCACAGCAGGTCCTATGGAACGGGTTTGGGAAAAACGAGACAGGTAGGTTTCCCAGGGCCCTCGAGAGCCGTGTCCTAGGAGGGACAGAAAACCCCGTCCGTCCCGCCCTCGGCAACACACCCGCAGTGAGCAGGTCACCCCGTGACAGCTGGCCCTGACCCCTGGATGCACGACGCCGCGGCGTGCTACACGAGGCGTTCCCTGGGCAGGCGGCCAGGGGCCTGGGGCCTTACCGCCGCGGTGACTGCGAGGGCGACACGGCGAGCACCCTCTCGGGAGAGGCCTCCTGGGGACACCTCCACTCTCCAGCTGCTGCAAGGCGGTTCAATAAGCTGCCTAGACACCAGCGCTGGCCGAGATGACGCTGAGCTCCGAGTGTCTTTACCGGGACGTTCAACTGCTCACCCACCCCGCTGGCGGCTGGGCAGGCCTCGCGCTCTGGCCACTGCCCCGCAGGCACCAGCCGTGTCGGTGACCGAAACCCCGCCACGTGCAGACAGAGGCTGCCGTGGAGCTGCTCTCACCAGAGTGGATGCGATGTCCTCCAGGTGATTCGCCAGCGCAAGCCACAGCGGGGGGTCCCCCTTCTCGTCCGGCACAGACATGTCTGCCCCTCGCGTGCATATGGCGTCCACGACGAGAGGGAGCTGGTTCTTGATGGCCAGCTGCAGGGCCGTCTCCCCGTCCTGGGTCCTGCCAAGACACGCACACCAAAACCCACGTCTGCATCGGACTCACACGCGAACCCCGCCCCTTGTGGGCGTTCCGACGCCGGAACCTACTGGGTCCGTGCAACGCCCTCACTCCCGCTAACGCACCTTCCCAGCAATGGAGCCTGTCGGCAGCATCTGCCCCTTCCGCCTCGTAGCAAACACAGCCGGGCCCTCCTCTTGCACCAGGAAGATGCCCGACCCCAGCCCCCGCGGGCCTCTCTGGGTAGAGCCGCCTCCGGCAGCACCTCAATAAAACGCACCCCAGCTGCCCACTTGACAAAACCCTTCTTTTACCAGTCACTCGGGGTCTCCCGACACTGGAAATAAAAATAAGTTCTTCTGAAAATTCAAAACCAATACCAACTTAAATCTGTTTTTCCCGCAAGCCTTTTTGACAGCTCATTTGTTGGAATATTCTTTGTTATGCACGAAATCCCATCTGAACAACTGCTTCTGGACTGTTCTTTTAGTTTTTATTTTTTTAATTTTTTAATGTTTTATTTATTTTTGAAAGCGAGAGAGAGAGAGAGAGAGAGAGAGAGAGAGAGAGAGAGACAGCATTAACAGGGGAGGGGCAGAGAGACAGGGAGACACAGAATCGGAAGCAGGCTCCAGGCTCTGAGCTGTCAGCACAGAGCCCGACGCGGGGCTCGAACCCACTAACCACGAGATCATGACCTGAGCCGAAGCCGGATACTTAACCGACTGAGCCCCGCCAGCGGCCCTGAACTGTTCTTTCGATGACCTTGTGCTCTACCGGGCACGAGCCCCAGCCCGGAGCCTACGCCGTGCTCTCAGTGAAGCGGGCCCGGTGCTACAGCGGTGACGGCGTTCGCAGCCCACCTGACGCTGATGTCCGCCTGGTGCTCCAGGAGGAAGAGGGCGCTCCTGCTGTCCTGCCGCTGCATGGCCATGTGCAGCAAGGTCTGCCCGTCCGACATGGTGTCGTTGATGCAAGCACCGGAGCCCAGCAGCTGGGCTGCGATCGTGTGCATGCCTGGGAAAGAGACAGGCCCCAACTGGCACCCGCGCAGCGCTTCCCACTCTCACCGTGTGACTGCAACAAACACGCCTCGCGACCTCTCAAGGCCACTTTTCCACCGGGCATTACAGGCCCGACCCTCACGCCTCCCTCCCCCCTCTGCCCAGAGCTCGGCAGCTCGGGCTCCTTCCTACCCGTCCATAACGCCAGGCCCAGCACAGTCTGGTCTCGGGAATCCTTGAGGCTGAAGTCCGGAATGATTTGCAAGTTGTTGGTGGCGTGAAGAGCGTTAGCTAAAATTATTAAAGGAAAAGAACATTGGGTTTCACCACCCCATGGATCACATTTCAAGTATTCAAGACAGTGAGAGCTCACGTTCCAACGGACCGGCTGGCTGGAACACAACCCCCTCCACACAAAGAGAATTCATAAATGTAGTGGGGAGTGGAAGCCAGAAACCGGTATTTTGGAGCAAAGCTAACAGGGAAAATAAGGGCTTTTAAAGCTTAAAATACTGCATTTTCTCAAAAGGAAAATGCTGCCGTGAAAACACACACGGCTGATTGCTGAGGAGAGGCTCAAAACAATGCCCAGCAACGTCTTCTGGATGCGTAACTCCTACCATCTTACAGCTGCTGGGAAGGCTAAGAAAAAGGCACATTCTACCTAAAACCCCACTGCTGGGGCGCCTGGGGGGCTCAGCTGGTTAAGCATCCGACTTCGGCTCAGGTCATGATCATGGTTCGTGAGTTCAAGCCCCACATCAGGCTCTGTGCTGATCGCTCAGAGCCTGGAGCCTGCTTTGGATTCTGGGTCTCCCTCTCTCTCTGCTCCTCCCCTGCTCATGCTCTGTCTCTCTCACAAATAAATAAACATTAAAAAAAATTTTTTAATAAAATTAAAAAATAAATAAAATAAAATCCCACTTCTGTCCCCAAGCACGCTGCTAAAAAAGGCGGGCCTTGACAAGGACACAGGCAAGAGGGAAGCCGGGGATGACCTCTTGAGGAAAGCGAGCCTCCCCGTGCAGGGCCTCCCCTGGTCCACTTGCCGGGGAGACTGGCCGACGGGAGCACCCACCGGCTCGTGCGGCACGTGCGGCCCTGGTGTCCTTGGACACTGCTCAGGCCAAGGCAGAGCTTTGGGAAAACACCCAACATAAGGGAGAAAGAGGCAGTCCAAGGCTCTAACACCATAAGCTAACAGCTGGAACAGGCAGGCCCCATCCTGAAAGCGCACGCGGGGACGCACGGCCATCAGGAGCCAGACTTCATGCTTATCCAGTCTGACCTGAGAGGATGGGGCGTAAGAAAACTCACTCACGGAAGGAACACCAACTCCGTGGCTAACGACTCCACACTACTGCGCAAAGGTCAAGGACAGGCAGTTCCCAGCCCCTACCTTTCTGCTCCAGGATGACAGACACCACGTCCGGGTGATCGTAGGCAATCGCCATGTGCAGCGGCGTCTGCAGGTAGATGCCGTCCCCGGCGCCGGCCGGGGGCGCGGCCTCCGCGGTCTGCAGGTTGGGGTTGGCGCCTTGCTGCAGGAGCTCCGCGGTGAGGCTGGCCAGCCCGTGCCGACAGGCCGTGTGCAGCGGGGTTTCTCCCTGAACGGAAGCAAATGGCCCGCTCAGAGCCACTCGGGCCGGGAGTTCCCGTCCTCGAGGGCTCGTGACAGCCTGTGCGCTGGGACCCAGGTCCCCAGGGCAGTCACAGCCCTGGGCCCATCCTGTCACCGGCTGACCGTGACTCATCACACCCTGGTCTCCCTCCCACTCCTGCGCCGTTGCCCTGGTTTCTGTAGTGTCTTCCCCAGCGCCCTCCAAACACCCTCGCACCTCTCCTCAACGTCCGGCGACCTTCCTAACTGCCTGTGTTTATAACTGTCTTGCTAATTACAGAAACAATTCATTAAACAACAGCAACAGACGACCCCCGAGTGCTACTGAAATAAGCCCCGTGGAGGCTGCAAGAGCTGGGACCACAGCCCTGTGGTGACACGGCCCCCAGTCTGGCCCCCTTGGCCCTCTGGCCCCCATCCCCACTAGGTTCTCGACCGGCTCGCACCAGCCCCATCTCGAACCCTGAGGGAGACCTCCTTCTCCCACTTTTAAATTTAAACCATTTCAGGTTGGCCCTTACACATACTCAGTTCAATATTCAAAAGGACAAGAACAGGGGCGCCTGGGGGGCTCAGTCGGTTAAGCCTCCGACTTCATTCGGCTCAGGTCATGATCTCACAGTTCATGGGTTCGAGCCCCGCGTCGGGCTCTGTGCTGACAGCTCAGAGCCTGGAGCCTGCTTCCGATTCTGTGTCTCCCTCTCTCTCTGCCCCTCCCTGCTCATGCTGTCTCTCTCTGTCTCAAAAATAAATAAAACAATAAAAAAGAAAAGGACAAGAACATACGTGACAAGATTCCTCTCGTGCCCTGCCCCCACTGCCCAACCACCCCCCTCAAAGAACCCTCAGAGTCTCTGCAGGGACAAAACGAACAATCACAGCGACGCACACACAACGTCTCTTCACCCAAACAACCCGAAACAAACTGAACACACTGCTCTCTCTGCGCACCTCATCCGTTTAACGAGTCAAAGAGCTCTACAAGGCTCGCTGTGAAATAAACCAAGTTCCTATTCTTTTCCCTAAAGAAACACCCCTCCCCTCCTGGAGGGACCACAACTAACTCTCTCAGCTGGGTTTCTGTAATCTCCACGTTTCTTTTTTGTCTTGAGAGAACGAGCAAGCGTACGAGTTGGGGAGGGCAGAGGGAGAGAGAGGAAAATCCCCAGCAGGCTAATCTCAGCGTGGAGCCAGACGTGGGGCTCGATCCCACAACCTGGGATAATGACCTGAGCTGGTATCAAGAGTCAGACACCAACTGAGCCGTCAAGCACCCCTGAAATCTCCATATTTCTAACTTAGTCCCCCAGGCTGTCCTGTGTCTGGGCGGGACAGGACTCGGCCCCCCGCACCCCTCCCCGCTGTGCTGCGTCATGTGGAGAACCTCACAACAGTGCCCTCCTCCATGGGGCCGTCTTCCGCCCTGGCCCCTCCCTGACATGCTCGCACAGGGCGCGCCCATCCCGCCCAGGAGCCCCAGCAGCGTCTACAAGCACGGGAGTCTAACTCCCAGAGCCCCACTGCCCCCCGATCTCCCCGCCGCCTGCTGTGCAGCCCTGTTCAACAGTCACAGCAAGGAGTTCACGGTCCCCAAGGCGGTCCTCCTTCCCTCTGTGGGCCCAACGGCGTCCCCACCTCCACTGCCCCTGCTTCTGACAGCCATAAGCCGACAGGAGCGAAATTCTGCAACTCTTCCAAAAGCGGTCCTGTGCCTCCGGACTCCGTGTCTGAGGTCAGGACGAGTCGCTGCTGGTCTAGAGGACTCTCACCGGCCCCGGCCGCGACCTCAGCAGAGCCCTGGCACGCCAGCTTCCCAGGAGCCCCGCTCACTCGAATGACCACACCGCAGTCTACTCAAAACCCTTCACATGCTTCCTCTCTCCCCATAGGATGAAGTCCAAGGAACTCGACCAGCACTCCAGACCTTTCCCCAGTGTCCTGTTCACTTGCTGTCAAGTCGGGTGTCTCCTGGCGCATCTTAGGGGTCTCCCAGTTTTGCAACGAAGGGTATCAGAGAAGGAGCAGCTGGCAGACCATGCGACCTCCCGCACAGGCTTTGTAAAGCTGGGGCACAGGGCGGACGGTGACACATGGCGATGCAGGAAGAGACGGGGACACAGACAGAGACACGCGATGGGAGGAGCAAAGCTGAGAAAGCCACCGGAGCGCTCCGACACGCCGTCCCGGCCGGCGAGCAGGCCGCGTGTGGGCTCGGGCAGAGCCGTGAGCAGATCTGGGGGGGGCAGGGGGAGGGCTGCCGTCCCCCTCCACCTCCAGGTGCCTCACGTTCGGGCTGACCGGCCCATGAGCAACCTCCCAACCCGGACCCGGGTCTCCGTACTGGAGAGTCTCGAACCTCAGTGTTCTACCCTGAAATGAGGGGTTTGCGGGTGCGGAAAACGCCGAGGTCCACCGTGAGAATTAAAGGGCTAATACTTTCGAGGCTCTTAGCACAAAGTAGACACGAAGTAAATGTAACCTCAGAGACAAACACAGCCTCCCTACATAAAAATGGCAAAGTGAAAATAACACCATGTGGTCTCCAACGTCCCAGAGCAGAACACAAAGAGGAAAAGAAACTATTTTTCTCCACACCCACCACCGCCACACCGTCTGCAGACCACTCAGCCGTCCGGTCACACTCACCCACTTGTTCCTGTGGTTGACATGGGCTCCGCTGGTGGCCAGGAAAAGGGCCGCCGCCTCGTTCCCGGCTTCGGCCGCCCGCTGCAGTAGGCAGTTCCCTAGGGGACGAGGCGCACAGTCATGCTCCACACGAGCCCTCCCCGCCACCTGACACAAGTGACAAGGCCACTCGGCAAGTCCACACGGGCCGTCTCTACATGTGGAACCAGACACTGCGTACGCCTGAGAGGAGCAAGACTCGGTCCGGCCGTCAGGGGACATCGACTCTTCCCAGAGTCTGCCACCGGCCGCCACGAGGACCAGAGGGGCGTTGCGTCTCCTGCCGAAGGTTCAACAGCGATGCCCCTGACATTTAACTCTCTGTTGTGAGGGGTCTATCCTGGGCCTGTCCTGCACACTGTGTGACAACCAGACGCCAACAGCATCCCCAACCTCGCCGTAACAAGCAAATATGTCTACAGCTGTCTGTCTGAGAACCTCTGGCCTTAGAATGACCGTTGGGAAGATGTTATAAGCTGAAGTTCTACCTGGAAATGGCCTGTTATTCCTCAGGCCTTAAATATATTTGTTCTTGGCCTAGAAATGTTTTGTTTAGCACTGTCTTCTACACGAAAATCTTAGAAAAAAGCAAACTTCTTTTCTTCTTTCCCTTGTGAAACAGTTTTAGCAACAAACCAGTATTTCTCTACAAAAATCCACTTCCTTTTTAGATAAACACAAAATAACATGTTCTACAGCTATGCTATTTGAATTTTTTGTAAATGTTTATTTATTTTTGAGAGGGAGAGGGAGAGAGCGAGGCGGGGCGGGGCGGGGCGAGGCTCTGAAGCAGGCTCTGGGCTCTGCGCTTACAGCAGTGAGCCTGGCGCGGGGCTCAAACCCATAAACTGTGAGACGATGACCTGAGCCCAACTCAGACGCCTAACCCACTGAGCCAGCCAGTTGTCCCAGCTATGCTGTTTGAAAACTCAAATTAAATACCAGGACTAAAAATAGGTAAAGAAATGGTACAAACACTTTTCATACTGTTTTTCCTTCTCCCTCAGACAGGGACTCCACCCCAGCCACGCGCCACCCTGACTAGAGACCCGAATGGGCGCCGGGGAGCCGTTCAGGCGCACACAAGACGTAAACATGGGTCTCCCCACCCAACAAAGATGCCCTTCTACTACCCAAACGTTACAGAAATGCTGAGAATCAGTGGACGGAGGCTATTCTATGTATAGAACGAGCAAGACAGTGGATAAACCCTTAATCACAATAAAGAATGTCAAAATGTCCCAAACACTGGCAGGCCAAGCAGTCCAAAAGTCAGTAAGTTACTGTGCGTGACTTACACAGCATGATCTACAAAGAGAACGGTGTGCCCCACAAGGAAACGATGAACATTCATTTCAAGTACATATCAAGCTTTTACAAAAACCAGATCTGCAGGAACTAACATTCAAGTCCTAAATATCAAAGAACCAATTTCTTATATAATGCAACACTCCGATTAAATCAGAAATCGGTAGGACGCCTGGAAGGCTGAGCTGGTTGAGCGTCCGACCGCAGCTCAGGTCATGATCTCACGATTTGTGGGTTCGAGCCCCGCATCGGCCTCTGTGCTGACAGCTCAGAGCCTGGAGCCTGCCTCAGATTCTGTGCCTCCCTCTCTCTCTGCCCCTTCGCCCCCCTCTGAAAAATAAGTAAACTTTTAAAGAATCTGTAATTTGACCTTTATTTAAAATTTTAACTTCTTTTAAGAGAAGGGCTGTTTAATACCTTTCTTGGCCAGTTTCCCCTCACCAGTGGAACCTGCCCATGCTTCCTACATTGCAATACTGAGTACAGTGGGATCCTTCTCCTTAAAATGTCCCCATATTTTATTTAGTCACGTCAAGGAAACATTCACATTAGAACAGTGGTTCTCAAAGTGTGGTCTCAGGATTCCTGGGGCTCTGCGTGTCTTTCAGGGGGTCCGTGAGGTCGAAACTATTTTCATAACAACAGTCCTTGCTGCGTGCTTGTCTCCCTGCACCGGCATCTGCAATGATACGCTCACACCGGGGCCTGAACGCAGGGAAAGGCGGCAGCGCAGCAGCCAGCCCCTGGGCGGCTTCGCCACGCACCCCGTCAGAGAGAGCAGTTTCACTTAGGGTGGTCCTTGACGAAGCACTGAAAATCACTACATTTCTTCAGTTTCAACAACGAGTACTTGTCTTTACAATTCCCTGTGACACGATCACGATGGGGCCGGAGCGGCACTGGCCCGTGTGCAGAGGCGCAGGACTCTCGAGGAAAAGCCCGGAAGCCGCGCCCAGGCTGCGCCCCAGCTTCCTGACAGAGCGGCTGATGAGTGAACCATGCCTGTCCACGTGGGAGTACCAGACACGTTCCCGAAAACGAACAAAGTGCGCTTTTCTCTTTGAGGAAACAATTGGCAATATTGTACCAAATGATAAAATTTGATCTTGCAAGTGAATACTAGAATTTTGGAAAACTTTTATCCAGAACTGCTCGTTTGACAGCTTCTCCACTGGGAAACTTTTCTGATGAGATGGGTGGTGATATTAATAACTGTGATGCAAAAATAAACATTTGGAAGATTTGTCTAGGTCAGCAGACTGGTATTTTTCAACTAATTAGGTCATGATGTTATAAAATCGCATATGGAGAAAAGGTCCATCGAAAGGATTTTCTAACCTAAGAGTCACAGAAGTCATTAACAGGGTTCCAAACTCCACACTGCAGCCAGCAGCGCACCCACGTGGCGGGGCTCCGTTTGCTTCAGAATCAAAAAAACCATCCACAATTACCTGACGCTAAACATGCCAGCCTTTTCCCACTACATTAACTGTGGGAGAGCGTGTTTTCTTCACATATTTTGCCCAAAAGCACACACGTCAAAAGGCTGAATAGATGCAGATATAAGAAGCCAGTCACTGTTTCGTTTTGAACATTAGTCTTCATAAAAAATACTATATGCTAAGCATATGATAGTTGATTCTTTTATTTAATTAAAACATCTTCTAAAAATTTCTCAGTTTTGGGGTGTTGGGGTGGCTCAGCTGTTTGAGTGTCAACTTCAGCTTGGGTCATGATCTCACAGTTCATGGGTTCGAGCCCTACGTTGGGCTCTGTGCTGCCAGCTCAGAGCCTGGAGCTGCTTCTGAGTCTGTGTGTCCCTCTGTCCCTCCCCTGTTGATAATCTGTCTCTGTCTCTCAAAAATAAGTAAATGTAAAAAAAAATTTTTTTTAATTTTTTGTTTTAATTTCTAACATGTTAAATACCAAAGCTACAATTCACCAAAACCAAAGCTCTTTGGAATATAATTTTTAAAACTATAAAAGGAGTTCTGAGACTCACCGCAGCAAATACATGGAAGCATTTCTGCTTAACAGACCTGGAGTCTGGCTAAACTTCGTTTATTTTTTAATTTTATCTATTTGCTTTTTTTGAGAAAGAGTGTAGGCAGGAGAGGGGCATAGAGGGAGACAGAATCGGAAGCAGCTCCAGGCTCTGAGCTATAAGGACAGGGCCCAGCACGGGGCTCGAACCCACGACCGTGAGATCCTGATCTGAGCTGGAGGCACCCTGGCTAAACTTCTTAAAGCACAAGATTCAGCAAAAATCACTCGGGCTCTCCCTGCGGGCGCGCACAACCTAACTGTCACGACAGCACGCCGCCCCGCTCGTGGCCGAAGTGCTGGCCTGACGCCTCGAGGCCCCTCCAGACCTGCGCCCAGCCCTCGGGGGCCCGCGCTCTACCTGTCACGGCGTCGGGCGCGTTGGTGTCACTGCCGCGCTGGATGAGTCTCGCCGCAAAGCTGTTTTCATCAAACGACGTCCCGTTCAGCACCGGGAGGTCCTCGAAGGGGTTCACCGAGCGGTCGGGAGACACCGTGACGTACTGCACCGCGAGCCACAGGGCGGTGCTGCCCTCGTGGTCCTTCAGCTCCAGGTCCAGCCTGAAAGACGGCAGCAAACGTCACCTCCTCCGGACGCCGTTCTGCCAACAGCCTCATTCTCTCTTCAGACACATTCTGAACGACAACTTTTTATTTTACTTTTACTTATTAAAACCCACAACGGTAAAAGATAGGCACTTTAGGAGGATCATGTTTCACTTGCAACCCCGCCTCCCTGCTGTTTTCTCAATGCCGAGAGTGCGTACCGTTTGCACTGCAGCAGCTGACTGAACACGAGTTCGTTCCTGGCCACGATGCACAAATGTAAGGGGGTCCTACGGGCGAAAAAGAAGAGGGGTGAACCCAGAAATGGCTCCATGCAGGAGAACCCCAGGCCGGATCACCACCAGCAAGAACCCCACATTCCCGCAACAGCGTCTCCTTGTGCCTGGCAAACGGCCTTCCAAAATCACGACTAAGTATCAAAGAATGAAAATGGTTTTGCTTCTGTGTTACCATTTAGTCAGCGGCCAAAAGAACAAGGATCAACAGAAGGAAGAGACAGAAAACACCTTCCCATTAAGTGCTGACGCTCCCTCCCTACCCGTGTTCGCACAGCAGCAGTTCCTAGCACACGTACGCGTGTTTCCCCACCTACCCTCCACAATTCTGAAAGTGACGCCTTTCTTCCTGTAACTCTGTTCTACTCAAGCACAGAGTGGCAACTGGCCAGAATCCCAGGCAGGGACAGATTAAAGTGGCTTCTATTTAGCCCTCAAGGGCCCTGAAGGGGACCCACTGCCGGCACCCATCCCAGAGGTCCGGCCACCAGAGTTGCTTCAGCTGGGGAAGTCAACTTAAAGCATCAACAGAAGAAAAAGAGGATACAGTAATTTGGGGAAACAGAGTAAGTATCAAACGATACTGAGAGCGCACGGAGACCCACGTTACTGGAGCGCGAGATGCGTCACACACATTTTCCTTTCTGACAACTGTGGGGGGCTGGGTTCTCTTGTGAGAAGTTTTTCAAAGGTACAAAACACTGAGCCACGACTTGTTGGCAGTCCCCTTTTGTGTCTCCCACCCCGCTGCCCCAAAGACATGCAGCCCCTTTGTAGACTGCCTTCCATCGACTCCCTCTCTCAGACTCTAACGCACAGGAATCTTCGACTGGCAGGAGACAGGACGCTCGCTGTGTGCCGGCAGGAGGCAGATGTGCGTACCCTCCGAGGCCCTCCCCCTGCCAGCTCTGACACTGGTGCCGGCAGAGACCGCCCACAGAGGAGGAGGACCAGTGGCCCCTGCAAAGGGACAGAACCTGCCTGCAAATCCATGGACGTCAGTTCCTAGCCTGGAAACGATGTCCCCAGACACCTCTGGGCTCCGTCGAGCCTCCCCTTTGCCTAACAGGCCAATGTCTGTGACCTCAATGAAAACCAGACTGAATAACGAGCCATCTGCCAGTCACGTGCAGCCATAAACTACCGTTCTAGAAACAGCGCTCAGAGCAGTGGGCGGACCCACTTACCTGCCCTTGCTATCTTGCATGTTGGGGTTGGCACCGGCCTGCAGGAGGGCCTCTGCGATCTGGGCCATCTCGGACATCACGTCCGCAGAGTGCTTCTTGGAACTGTACAACGCCACAAGGTGCAATGGCGTCTCCTGGGCCCCCAACGTAGCAGCATTGACAAGGGCCCCGTTCTTAATGAGGAACGTGGCAGCAAAGAGATCTCCTTGAAAAGAAAGAACAGAAATAAAGGTGACGCAGGACAACACCAGGGCGAGCTATTCTGGCCGACGCTTCCTCAGAAAGTCAGGAACTGCAGACAGAGAAGGACAACGGGGCGCGGCTAAGCGGAGCCTTGGGAACCCTGCACGTGGAGACACGCCGTCAAGATCACGGAGCCTCACGCCTCAACTTCCGATGACCTGCTGTCTCTTCAGAAAATAAGGCACGAAGAGCAACGCCTCCTAAGACCACGAACCACGAGCAGGGAGGTCGTCCAGGCACACATGCACCCTGCTTGCGCCGAGGCTTCGGTCTAGCTGCCGGGGGCCGATGGCTTCTTCTGGGGCCTCCAGGCAGCACCCCCGATGAGGTCACTGCAGGGAAGTCTTCAAAACCAACCCCGGCCCCAGAAGGGCCAGATCTAACTTCCGGGCAGGCCGCAGCACGTGGCGAAGCCAGGCCAAGGGCTCCCCTGGGACTCAGAGGGACTTCCTGTAGATCCTGTCTCCACTTTACCTACAGGATGAGTTTCGTCCAAATCAAATCCTCCTTCAGCTGAAGATCCCCAAAGCGCAGAACAACCCCCAGGGTCCTCTCGCGCCGGGACGGCCTCGGCGCTGAAGTCGGCTGGCATCCCGGCTGGGACACCAGGCTGTCTGTCAAAGGTGCCACGGGGCTTCCTTTACTACACAGATGGTTGGCAGTGGCGCTCCTTCCAGTTTATCTGTTTTTGTCTCTGCAGCCAGACTCATTCACCTGCTCCCGAATCCATGCGTGCTGCAGATGTGGGCTCCTGTGAATCGCAACTTCCACATGACGATTTTCTCTCACAAAGTCACTCACGAGAGGTCTTCTTTTGGGTCTGGCAACACCATTCCTCTTCTGCAGTGACACTTCCGTGTCTCAGCATCCAGCATTTCTGGAGTGGCAAAGCCTCTGTGTTCTCAAAGCCTCAAGTCTCTGTGTTCCTAAGGTCATTTTCTTCTGCATGTAGGGGTTCCCTCTGGCTTTCAGGGGACACGGAGTTTCAAAATCATCTAGTTTTCAGCACATCTGCTCTGTACCTTCTTCCAAGGGCCCGATTTGCCGGAGAAGGGGAGCGCTGGTGTGGAGGTGCTGAGGCGGCCACACGCCCCGCAGATGCTGACCCGTCCACGTCTGATTTATCCTTGCAACCGCCCTGGTCTCATACAAAACACGCACCAGGGACATGTGAGGGAAGAAAACCAACTGACTGGCTCCGACTCCAATCCATTAGGACTTCAGGTAACTTAAGGCTTCTCTAACGAGCCCCTTCTTCTGCCCCCCGTTTTTTCCTGGGCTCTGGGGGAAAGCGCGATCTTGACCAGCTTCACACACAAAGGACCACAGAGCAGACTTCTTCACAACAGGACACGGGGAGAGGTCTGAGAGTCACAGGTACTCCTGACGTCTGGGCCAGAGAGGGCTGGGCCTTCGCTGCTCGTACATACACACGCACGGGGGCTGCCGGGAAGCGCCCCACAGGGATTCAGGCTCCGTCAGAATGTACACAAATATTAACAGAATACGATATCCTAGAGAAAGCTGCTTATATTCTGGAAGTTGGGACAGAGGGACTTGCAATGAAAAGACCAATGTACACGACACTGGGGGAGAAGTATGGCATTTTCACACCTTTCAGATCAGCACAGATTCCAAACTACGAGAGAAGCACAGTAAAGCTAAAGCCAGACAGGCTGATGGAAACCGTACAGTACACAGCGGAAGGCCAGCCGGGGAAGCGCGCCCTGCGAAACCCGGTCCAGGCCGCCGACGGGCAGTGGGGCTGGGCAATTAAACCCCCCAAAACCCGCCTTGTATCTTAAGCCTTCTTAAAAGAATGAAAACTTTTAGATTAGACTTATTTATTAATAAGAGCCAACTTTTTTTTACACATACAAATATATGCAGATAAATACATACACCCCTGCCCCCCCAAGTTATTTAGGAATTACTGGAAAGTGAAAATCCGTGATTTTTACATGAAAAGAAAGTCAGCCACTGGGCACTTGGCCGAGAGGGAAAAGGACAGGGAACAGTGAGCAGAACAGAGGAGGTGTAGGCAGCACCAACGGCACCATGGATAAAGTTTCTGTCAGTAAGAAAACTTCTAAAACATCTGAGGAAGAGTTCCATCAAAAACATTTAAAATAAAAACCGTCTGGCGCTTACAAGCTAGCTCCTCCGTCAGCCCAGCTTGCTCGCAGAGCCCAGGACGCCAGGTGTCCTGGGCTGTCGTCCACATGGACATGCGCCCAACAACACCAACACCGAACTGAACTCCGCATCAACGTCTCCTTCAGCGCGGCTTCCCGGCCGGAGCCGTGTGCAGGGAGGGGGCCCAGGCTCCTGCGGGGTTCACACGGACGGCCTGGCGCCGCGCCTCGGGGAGGCCCCACCGTGCAAGGCCTGCAGGCAGGGACACAGGAGGCCCACTTAGAGGCCCACGGACTGGCGCTGACTCTTTTTTTTTTTAATGTTTGTTTCTTTTCAGAGAGAGAGAGAGAGAGACAAAACGCGCAAGGGAAGGGCAGAGAAAGAAGGAGACACGGAGTGTGAATTGGGCTACAGGCTCCAAGCTGTCAGCACAGAGCCTGATGCCGGGCTCGAACCCACGAACCGTGAGATCATGATCTGAGCCAAAGTCTGCCGCCTAACCAACCGAGCCACCCAGGCACCCCATAACCAGTGCTGATTCTTAGAAGGTCAAGGCTGATGTTAAGCAGCAAGGATTCACCTTCTGGCCCAGACCCGGCTCATCGGAGGCAGCGGCCACCCTCCAGCCCCGGGTGCCTCCACGGCGTCGTCCACAGACACCGGCTGCCCACTTCACACCGGCGCACATCCCAGCAGGCGTCCGGAACCAGACCCGTATCTCACACAGCAAAGCTCTTCACGCAAATGATAACGAACGTACAGGAAGGTTGACAGTTAAATGTGACTACGTGACTCAATTCAATCGTTTAGGAAGGTCCACGGGCTGACAGCTGGAGCTGAGGGAGGAACAGGGAAAGCCCTCCCTCAGGAACGGGAGCTGGTCCCGGTGCGCCAGTGCAGGGCTGACCTACCCTCTGGCAGGACAGTGCTGTGCGTGCTGGGAACACTGGAACCCCGCACATGAGGAAAAGGACACCCAGAGGGGACCAAGCGACCTGTCCAAGGCCACCGAATAAGCACACGAGCCAGGACTGAAACCCTGGCCCACCCAAGATCCAACACCAGTGCCCTGCTGAGCATGCCATGCCCCACTGCCCAGAGCTGGCCGCTGCCAGGCCACCAGACCCACACTGTCCTGGCAGGCATGCGGGCAGCTGACCAATTCAGAGTGGAAGATTCATCACCTGAAAATAAGCATCAAAATGCACTGCCAATTCTTGGCAACTCTCATAACTAAGCGATCACCAAAATATCTTGTCAAAGATCTTTGCTTTTTCATTGCACATAAAAATTTAACTCCCTAAGAGAAAAGAAGCATAATTCTTAAGACCGTTTTGTGTTTTTTTAGTAACAAGTACATTTCTTTCCAAAATAAACATCTCGGACACTACACAGCTGGAAAAACTACTTCCCCACGTGGTGGGAACTCTTCCCACTGTCCATGCCCCCGGTGCGCTAAGTACCCAACGGCTCTGCAAAGTGCAGGCTGGCGCCTGGGAAATGCACCTGCTCTCCACGCGGCATATTCCCAGGACTTCCTCCCGCCGTGAGCCGCGTCTTCCCCTCCGTCAGCCCGCAAGCTGATGCTCTAACGCAGGGCTTTGAGGCATAGTTACATTAAATCCTCTGCCCAAAAAGAATGAAGCCATGGCTGCCACAGGGCCGTCTTTGAAGAAACTAGGAGCCCCCTGTGAACATGTATGATGGTGGCACAAAAACGACAGCACATACGGAAGAATGGCAGCACGCATGCGTGCACGCGGACGGGAGGGCCACCACCACAGATACAGGAGTGACGGCGCCCTAGCACAGGAATGGTGTAGCGACAAAGCACAGGACTAACGACGGGCACATAACTGGAAGCGTGAACACACAGGATGAAGACGTGGGGAAACCAGTACACTCTGTGTTGCCGTCCCCACGTGAACACCGAGTCCGCTATCCCGCCACCAGAGGACGACGTGGCGCCGGGGAAAGGTCTCACTCCACGCGGGGGCTCTGCCTCTAGGCAGCCTCCCATTCTGTCAAAACTGATGACCACAAAGGAGAGTCGACCAGGATCCATTTGGGACTTAAGAATTCATAAGGCCGTGGAAAAAATAAGACAAAAAAGACCAGTATTCTTTCTCCTTTGTGAAGTTAACTAGGAGTAAAGTGTTCTGATCTGCAGTCTGTCACTTCGATATTCCTCCCACTATTCACAACAATATGCTCAAAATATAGCTACGATTTCACCTAACCTTCCTACGACGGAATGAAACTTTATCACTTTGCCATGAGAAGTCTACGCTGGACAAGTGAAAACTCTGCATCCAAGCCTCTGTTTAAACGTGTGTGGTTCTGAGCTTTCCCTCTCTTCCGGCCGCGAGCACAACCCCTAGCGCCGTCCTGGAGAAGCGATACACTGAATCAGCAAACGCGCCTACAAGGAACGGGCCCCCCGGAGGCGCGCTCTCTCTGGGGCGCAGCTGACACCAGGAGAGCCCAAGAAACGAGGCGCGGCCACGGCTTCCGCTCCCCACCGGCCACCGACTACGTCACATGCAGATGGAAGCGGCATTTCAGAAGGTGGCCAACAGGGGCAGAGGCCCCAAGAACTACCGGGATTAAAGTAAAACTGCTCGCAGAGAGAGACGCAAAAACTACCGCTTCTTCCTACCTCTTTGGATGCCTTTGTGCAACAGGCTCCAGCCGTTCCTGTCCGCCATGTCCACATCGGCTCGGTGACTGACCAGCGTGGCGGCGATGCTCTCCAGTCGCCGCGACAGGGCCAAGTCTAAGGGGAGGTCTCCGTTATGGTCCGCTTCATTCAGCTTCCCCGGGAGCTGCACAGGGAAGTGTGTAATCAGCACCCCGCTGGCAGAGAACACGGCCGGTTCTGATGTCTCCCCAATGGGCTAAGAGCCAAATTTTAATGCGGTTTACTTTCCAAATTCCACTGAACTGACAACCTTCTCCTAGGCCTCTGAAGTTCATACGCCTTTCAGGGAGCACAGAATCAGCAGAGGTCACAGAGCAGACACAAACACCACGGAAGACAAGGCAGGGAGGGGCAAGAGGGAAAGGCAGACCGTGTGGAAGCGGCGCAGAGGACGGGGCGGTGGCGCAGAGAAGAGGTGGAACGGCCACCGTGTTCATCAGACACTGTGGCTTCGTCCGGAACTCCCCTCGCAGGGACAGCGCCCAGGAGAAAGCCCACCGCGTCCCACTGCACCTCCTCACGGGGCATCGAAGTCCGCAGAGGAACAGCTCCACGCCCCAACCCCTGGACGCTGCATCATCATCCACAACAAAAGGGGACTTTGTAGATGTCGCTAAGATTGAAGACCTTGAGGTAGGGATCACATCCCAGGTTACCTGTCTAATCATGTGTCCTGAACAGTGAAAGCGGGAAGCAAAGGGCAGGTGAGATGTGACCGGAGGACCGGGTGCACTGCCCCTGGCCCTGAAGACGGAGGGACGTGGTGGCCTCCAGAAGCCAAGACAGTCCCCAGGTAGGAGCCAGCTGGTCCTATAACCACAAGGAAGTGAATTCTGCTGACACGCCAAACGATCAGGAAATGGACCGTCCCCTAGAGCAGGAGTGCTGACATCCAGAGTTGAGACAGGTGATGCCCGGACTGGACTTTCAACCCATGACACCTCCAGGGAACATATCTGTGCTGTCCTTAGCCACAAGGGCAACAAAAGAAAAATGAAAGCAGATTTTGGTACCCGGAAGTCAGGTACTGCTGTCGCAACGACCTAGAAACGTGGAAGTGGGCGATGGGTAGAGGCTGCGAGAATTCTGCGCGGCCGAGCACAAACAGCTGACCGCCCCGAAGCCACTCCTGGGAGACGCGTGCCCATCAGAGACTGTGCCGCTGCGGGCTCAGAGGGCGTGAGGGGCGTCGAGAGAGAAACGAGGGACATGGCTTTCAGAAAACGTAGGAAAAACAGAAAACGCAGCGAGAGTACCTGTGAGTCCATCTCAATTAGATAGAGGAAGACCACGTCCTCTCTCTCGACTTTGATGGCCTTATGCAACGGGTACTCAGTCTTGGATTTGATCATTTTGTACAACAACTGGGCACTCATGCTGCTGAAGTCCTCCTTCCGCAGGTCGTCCTGAGGACAGAGGGCAGCGCAAAGTAGAACAGACCCCACACACCAACGGCCACAACGGGCGTTCTGACGTCCCGTGAGGGCGCTCTGTCACGGGCGTCGGTCTCGCACCCACCCAGTGACTGGCGATGATCTCCGCACAGTAGTTCATCAGCGTGCCGGCGCCCAGCTCCTCCGCCGTCTGATAGAAGCGAATACAGTTCCTGACGTTCACCAGAGACATGACACCCTTCTCACATCTGCAAAAGAGTATTAGTAACAAACAGTGTCATGGGGACAAAAAGGTTTGTAAGTTAATTAGCCAAAGCTGTAATCCGTGTCCTGGCCGCCTCTGTCCAATAACACTGAAGTACAAGGAGAAGCAGAGGAGGTGTGTACGTTACAGCTGAGCGACCGCACCTCAGTGTACCAGACTCTCCTGTCACACTGACTGTTCTGGTCAGAACCAAAATACCCTCTAAATAGTGAACCCTCACCCCCAACTGCCTCAAGAGTAATGCCATGGAGCTCATGGGTCCCACACGGGCACCTGCAACATCACACACCATGGGTCAGTTACTGCTTTGATATTTACCTGTACGGACCAGTGTGCAGCTCCCACGAGCACATCTCTGCTACACAACCAGCGAGACTTAGAGTGAACTTCGAACGCGAGCTCTAGGCCTCGAAAAGGATCTCCTGAAAGTACCCCTCCCAGAGGGGAACTTTATGGTATGTGAATGATCCCTTCATAAAGCTGCTTTTTAAAACCCCACTCAGGGGAGCCTGGGGGCTCAGCCGGTTAGGCGTCCGGCTTTGGCTCAGGTCATGATCTCACGTTCGTGGGTTCGAGCCCCACGTCAGGTTCTGTGCTGACAGCTCAGAGCCCGGAGCCTGCTTCGGATTCTGTGTCTCCCTCTCTCTGACCCTCCCCTGCTCGTGCTCTCTCTCTCAAAAATAAATAAAAAACATTAAAAAATTTTTAAATAATAATAATAAATAAACAAACAATATAATAAAACCCCACTTAAAAATGGATCATGAAGGGGTCCCTTGGGGGGCTCAGTTCATTATGCATCCAGCTCTTGATTTCAGCTCCAGCCATGATCTCGTGGTTTGTGAGTCCGAGCCCCAGGTCAGGTTCTGCACCTCTAGTACAGACCCTACTTGGGATTCTCTCTCTCTTTGCCCCTCCCACCGCCATGTACATGCTCACTCTGTCTCCCAAAAATAAATATATACTGAAGAAAAAAATAGATCTTGTATATAGACAACTGAGTTTCCTCCAGTACAACTGAGGGCACGCAGAGAACACTGCAGTATGCACACAGTACATGCATAGTACACACACACGGTATACAGGCAGCACACAGCGCACACGTAGTATACAGGCAGCACACACATAGTACACTCAGTGCACACAGCACACGCACAGTATACAGGCAGCACACACAGTACACACAGTTACACGCAGCGCACCCACAGCACACACGCAGGACCGCCCCACCACTCCGGGAAACTGCAGCAAGCCCCCACAGAGCCGGGCCTGGGGGGTAAGGAGGCCGGCGCCAGGGCCCTTGCACCCTCTTGCCTGCATATCTGCCTACAAATCAGGGTCTGACACGCCACTGTTTCTTCGTCTGTCCTGCTGTCCCCACGGAAACCTTTTCTGACCACGAGGGCGGCGCTGAGAGCACTGAGCTGTGAGGTGAGAAAGACCTGACCCCACTGAACTTTGGAGGCCGAACGCCACGAACTCCCAGCGCCCTGGTCTCCTCCACAGCGTCGTAGGACAGTGGGCGAGTTCAGAGGCTCAGAGGATCTCTCTGTGGTTTTCCAGGAGAAGGAGCAGCACGGAACGGGCCGGAGGCCCTTCTCAAGGCAGCGCCGTGACCACTCACACGACTGGCCTCGGTACTCCAGGGGCCGGCCGGCCGGCACAGAGTCTCACACGACAGGCGCGGTGTGGCCACAGAGGGAGGGAAGGATGAGGAACAATCTCGAGTCCAGCAGTCAACACAGGGGCCTGTTTCACTCCAAGACCAATGCTTAAGCTCTTTGTTTCTAAGTGACACAGATGACTTGGTATAAAGAAGTGTCTCCCACTGGGTACTTGCAAACCAAACCGTTACAGCATCTAAACAAGTGACCGCGAGGAGCCCGCAGGCTGCTTCCTGAGCCTCCAGGCCCCGTCACGCCGCGTCTGCCCGCGCCTGCTGCACCGCAGCAAGGTGTCACCGCATCACGGCGTCCTGCCTGTGAAGCAGAGCGCTCCGGGGCAAAGGCCTCCGCGTCGCACGTGGGGAACCAGCCGATTGCACGGGGGCAAGTAACCCTGCACGGCCGGTCCACGCCCTGCCTCAGGGCGCACGCGCGTCTGCAGAGCCCTTTGCAAAGCACTTTTACAGACAAATGCCGAGTCTGAAAATCCTGCTCTCCTTTCTATCGCCAACTGACATTTGGATCGAGAGTCCACTGTGCTCCATCGACGCTGGAGGTCCCTTACCACCGGCAGACGCTCCCTGGCTCGTCGGACCTGCGGAAGGCCAGCCTCTCCGTGGGCGGCCGAGAGCCCGTGCCCGACACTATTCACGCCACTACAGACCACGTCCTCTTACTTAAAAGTTAATTTTCTCAACGCATGTTTTCTCTTTCAGAAGTACCAAGGCCGACTTTCCTCCAAAGGAATTTTGTTGTTGTTAATAGTGTTTTTCAATTTAGAACACAGAAAACGATACAGATACAGAAAAACAAATAATGTTTAAAGTAAAATCAAGCATATATGTTAGCTCACAAAACTCCTGTCTAGTTTCGGTTCCCCTCCCCTGTGCACAAACAGGAGCCGTGGAAAAGTCAGTGACAGGAGAAACAACAAAACATTAAATCTGGCTGAATTACAGATGACTTACGCTTTTTCCTTTGTATCATTCTATAGTTTCCAAACGTTACACACGGAGCTTGTA
>NC_043716.1:175241-192876 GCF_006229205.1 Suricata suricatta
GCACAGCCGTGGGCACGCAGCCTAGTAAGAGCCCGCGCCGGAGCCCACACCCAGCGGAGCCCGCCCGGGAGGCCGCGGCCCAGCTCTCAACAAAGCCACGACCGGTAACAACTTAATGCCCACACCCAACAAGACAAAACTGAGCATCCGGTAATCCTGATGGTTCAGAACCCTAACCAGGCAATAAACCACAGATATTTTAATAAAAGAATCCAAGACACAGATTACAACCTCTAAACTACTCCAACCCCAGGGCATTTTTGTCAAAGCAATTTAATTTACAAGCAAGTTTAACAAGATCAATGGAAAAAAGCTCAGGATATCTAGAGAAAAAAAGGATATGGAATCACATTCAATCTAATTAAAACACTCCCAGGCCCTCCGCGGACGGCTCGCACAAGGGAACAAACAACCAGGGTCAGGCTGCTTGGCTGACCTAACACTCTCCGTGTCTACAAACCTTAGGCCTGTTTGGGGTACTTCAGTGACTGGATAAACGCACTCAGGCTGACCCCAAGCACGGAGGGCCAGGACTGACCTGCTGCGCACTAACGTGTGCCGGCGGGCGGGCCCGGGGCGTAGCGCGCCGGGCTGAGCAGCTCCCGGTGGTCGGGACTCTGGCCTCCCTCAGCCCGGACAAAAGCCACCCCTGAAGCGCCAGGAGCACTACAGGTCACCAGGTGACATAAGACACTCCACTAGCCAGGCTGATGGCCAGGGCCACATCCCCAGCAGGAACTAACTACGGGGCATGTTGCCCTACCTGATTTGGGGTAACATTTTGTTTCCTGCTGCTCTAGAAGGCCAACTTGGGAGCCTGAAAAGCAGTTAACAAAGGAAGAAACCAAAACACTGGCTAGGACACTTCCCAAGCTGCACACTTGTGTATTAACTTAGGCACTGGGGTGGGGGAGGGGGAAGTTCTATTTTTTTTTTTTTTTTACTTGTTTTTGAGAAAGAGAAAGAGTACACACATGTGAGGGAGGGGCAAAAAGAGAGGGGGACAGAGGATCTGAAGCGGGCTCTGTGCTGACAACAGAGAGAGCATGATATGGGGCTCGAACTCACCAACCGTGAGATCACGTGAGACCCTAGCCAAAGTGAGACGCTCAATCAACTGAGCCACCCAGGCACCCCAACTTAGGAGTCAATGTGTTTCTAAATAAAAGAGTACGACCAAGAACTTCAGCCAAAGTCCCATATTACCAAGTAGAATAGATATCACAGGAAGTGGTACAGGAGGGAAAGCTGAGGATTCGGACACTATAATCTCTACTATACTCTCTACGTAATATAAATTATGTATCTCAGATTACGTATACACAAGTATGTGATCTCAGGCAACATAACAAGTCAATGAGAGAAAAGAGAATACCTAAAAGCTGCGGCACAATGTAGCTTACAGGAAACACACGGCCAGGGGACGAAACCCTGCCCCCGCTGGTGCTCTCAGCACAGCACCTCGCGGCAGCTCCGTACAGGGGCAGGAGCAGCTGCCTTCCTGCGCTCGGCAGCACTAGAGCCGCCGCCGGGGCGCGCGCCCCGCTCTGCTGGGACTTGCCTCTCCCCGAGGAGGCGCAGCTGGAAGCGGTTAGCCAGCTTCATCAGCTCGGTGAGGAACGCATCGTCTTCTCCGAACTCCAGCTCGTCCGTGTAGACCCAGCGGAGCATGGTCCTGGTCACCTCGGGGTCAGCATCTGGCGCAGGAGAGAGAGAGAGACTGAGAACACGTAAGCCTACTGGAGGGTCCCTAAAACTCCAGGCTGATAAAGCAAATTCTGGTGCCCTCCCCTCAAATGAGTACCACGCGGCCATGGAAAACAGCAGCATCTGACTGCAGAAAAACGCTGTTTGCCAAAGGGCAGGAGGTAGAAGACGTGAACTACTTAAGGTGTAAGTCAAATAAACTGGGAGAAAATATTTTAAATTTATCACCAAGAGTTTACATTCCAATAAAGATCTTACAAATAAACATGAAAAGGTGGCGGTGCCTGGGTGGCTCAGTGGGCTGAGTGTCCGATTCTTGATTTCAACTCTGGTCATGATCTCATGTTTCATGGGATCAAGCCCCGGGTCAGGCTCTGTGCGACAGTGCAGAGCCTGCTTGGGATTATCTTTCTATCTATCTGTCTCTGTCACTCATCCGTCTCTCAAAATAAATACATAAATTTAAAAAAAAATGAGGGGCGCCTGGGTCGCTTAGTTCGTTGAGCGTCCGGCTTTGGCTCAGGTCATGATCTCATGGTTGTGGGTTCAAGCCCCACGTCAGGCTCTGTGCTGATCTCTAGCTCAGAACCTGGAGCCTGTCTTCGGATGCTGTATCTCCCTCTCTCTCTGACCCTCCCCTACTCATGCCATCTCTCTCTCTCTCTCTCTCTCTCTCTCCCTCCCTCCCTCCCTCCCTCTCAAAAATACATACATAAATAAATAAATAAATAAATAAATAAAACATTTAAAAAAATTAAAGGATGGACAAATCAATGGTAAAATGGGCAATGGATAGAAATGGTAATCCACAAAGAAAAATAAAAATGTTCACTAAACCTTACCAATAACTACAAACATAGATTTAAACTAGAAAACATTTTATTTTATCTCTTGGCAAGCAAAGATTCTTAAAAATGTATAAACAGTTACATAGGAATTATACATTTAGATTAGGATAATCCCAATAACTTAGCAAATAGAGAAATATATGCAAAAAGACAGTCAATACAGTATTATTTTTAATAGCAACCATCTGGAACAAAAAAATCTTAAGAGTCCTACCCTGGAAAGCTAATAATTATAGTATTAATACTCACACTGGAAATTTTTGCATCAGTTAAAATTACTTACATCCGTATTCAACCTAAAGGGATATTCACTATCTTGGTTTAAAAAAGAAATCTAAAAATACATGTATTAAATTAAATCTCATTTTTTGTGATATATTTGTGTGTGTGTGTGTGTGTGTGTGTGTAGGAGTATGCATGTACACATCCACATACACACGTAACTTTGTGACTCTCCCACTCAGGTCCAACCCTGCTCAACCTCTAAGATCAGACAGGACTGAGGGCGTGCAGGGTGATGTGGCCGTAAACAGACCGTCTATCAACCTATTTTCTTAACGTAACCCCTACCCCCAAAGTGGGGCTTGAACTCACGTCTCCAAGATAAAGACTCACACGCTCCCCGACCGAGCCAGCCCGCTGCCCCCGTCTGTCTATCTACTGAGACGCTGGAAGGACAGGACACTAAAATAACCGTGGGAGGACATGCAACTAATTTTTCTTTGAGATGATTTTTTATCTCCCTGATTTTTAATGAACACGCATTACTTGTATAATTCTTTAAGTTAAAGTAAAAGACTCTACAGAAACTTGGGGGAACGCTTGGGATGCAAACTGCATATAAAATATCTAAACTCCCCAACCAGAGGCAAGTCTTGGTCACGTTAACGGCAGTGGTGAACCGAGGATCAAACCAGGGTTCCCGAAGCCCGGTCCTCGCCTAGCAGAGTCTGCAGCGCCTGTGGCCCTGCCTGAGGCTCTGGGCCCGGCCCAGCCCACTCAACCAGACAGTCTGGGTGGGGCCGGCGTCTGTGTTTTAACACGTCCTCCCTGTGACTCTGACACTTGCTAGGGTTTACGGAATCAGACTCGGTCCTTGATTGTCTAGGAAAGGTGCAGCAAGGGCCAGGAACCTCTCAGAAACTTAGTGATCAGGCTTATTAACCCCTTCTCTTCCAAATACAGGAGGAGAGGGTTGAAGGGAGGAAGGCCGAATGGAACTGGAGGCTCCTGATTTATTTGCTCCACATTAATTCACCCATCATTCCCTAAAACAGCCAGCTATTGAAAGGGGGAAAAAGGCATAATGAAAAATGTGGGGTGCCTGGGTGGCTCAGCCGGCTAAGCACCCAACTCTTGATCTCAGCTCACGTCAGGTTCTCTCTCACAGGTCGCGGGATCAAGCCCCACATCAGGCTCTGTGCTGACAGCACGGAGCCTGCTCGGGATTCTCTCCCCTCCCTCTGTTCCTCCCCTGCGCGCACATGCTCTCATGCTCGCTCTATCTCCCTCAAAAATAAACATTTAATAAAAAAGAATTTATTGAACGAAAACACACCCAGACACGTGGCTGCCCTGTCTGTGGCTGCACAACTCCTGACCACAGGCCTGTAGGTTCCAGCTCTGTGCTGGGCGTAGAGGTGACTTAAAAAAATATAATCTTAAAAAAAAAAAAAAAAAAAAAAAAAAAGAGGGGGAGTGCCTGGGTAGCTCAGTTGCTTAAAGTGTCCACCTCTGGCTCAGGTCATGATCTCGTGGTTTGTGGGTCCCAGCCCCGAGTGCTCTCGTGGTTTGTGGTTTGAGCCCTGCATAAGGCTCTGAGCTGATACCTTAGAGCCAGGAGCCTGCTTGGAATTCTGTGTCTCCCCCCCTCTCTCTCTCTGGCCCTCCCCAACTCACATGTGCATTCTGTCTCTCTCTCTCAAAAAGAAATAAACAAAAATAAAAAATACCAAAATTTTTATCGTGATTATGTTAGTTTATTTTTTCTTCCCTCTCTTTATCTGGCGAAGGAATAAAAGCACTTTTTTTTTAACTTTTTTTTAATGTTTTATTTATTTTGATACAGAGTGAGACAGAGCATGAGAGAGGGAGGGGCAGAGAGAGAGAGAAGGAAACACAGACCCGGAAGCAGGCTCCAGGTTCTGAGCCAGCTGTCAGCACAGAGCCTGATGCGGGGCTCGAACCCACGAACGTGAGATCTGACCTGAGCCGAAGTCAGAGGCTTAACCGAGTAGGCCACCCAGGCGCCCCAATAGCACTTTTAAAATGTTTTTATTTTTTTTTAATTTTTTTTAATGTTTTATTTATTTTTGATACTGAGAGAGACAGCACAAGCAGGGGAGGGTCAGAGAGAGAGAGGGAGACACAGAATCCAAAGGAGGCTCCAGGTTCTGAGCTGTCAGCACAGAGCCTGACGCGGGGCTCGAACCCACGAATGTGAGATCTGACCTGAGCCGAAGTCAGAGGCCTAACCGACTGAGCCACCCAGGTGCCCCTAAAATGTTTTTAGAGAGAAAAAAACATTTGTAAAGCACATCAAAACCTAATTAGATTTACCTAAACAATCTACTTGAGAAAATCCTTCAACTGTATTCAAGCTATTCAAAGTAGATCTCAGAAGCAGTGTCAGCCCTCGGCTGGCTCTGTAAACTGGGCCTGATGCGCAGGCGCTCTCTCCGCGGCGAGAGGCGCGGGCCGCTCGATCTGCAGAGTCGCCAACGGGCCGGAACCACACGCCCACTGTCCTCACACAGCCTGACCGCACAGGACAGCTCGGCCTCCGGACTGGGCCCAACAGCGGCCTCAAACATCCTCCCTCTGGCACTCTGATTCTCCTTTAAAATTTGAGGGTTTCCTTTAATAACCCTCTCTCAATTGTCCAAACCAATAAACTTAACAGTTGATAAGACCTTTTTAAATTTTTTTATTATTTATTTTTGATATAGAGACAGCACATGAGCAGAGGAGAGGCAGAGAGAGAGGGAGACACAGAATCCGAAGCAGGCTCCAGGCCCGATGCGGGGCTCGACCCCACAAACTGTGAGATCATGACCTGAGCTGAGGTCGAATGCCCAACAGACTGAGTCACCCAGGAACCCCTAAATAATTTTCTTAAAATCCACAATCAGCGGGGACCTCCTGGGAGGCCTCAAAATTTCACCTGAGGTGAAGTTCAAGTGATCTCCAAGCATTCCCACTCCTGCCCCAACTCTTCCCTCCATCTGCAAAATATACTGAGAATCGATCCACGCTGAGACTGGGACTCAGCAGCAGTGGGACGGGTGGGCGGGAGCACTGAAGCTGAAGGACGGTGTGTCCCTGCAAGCGTGCACTTTGTGCACTTGCAGGCCCGTCACGCAGTGTGCGGCCTCCAGCCTGCGTCTGTAGGCGGCTGGGCAGGCCGGGCGAGCCCCACTCCCGGAGACGCAGAGGAGCGCGCTCTGAGAAGTGACACCACGGGGCCTCTGCGACCCGCACAGACCACCTGCTGCCAGAGGCAGTTACCCTGGGCAGGCCCCGCCCACAAGCTGCTAAAACTGTGACCACGTGCATGAAAAGTAACACCCAAACTTCGGACTTCACAGCAGTCCAGGCGCAGAGCCACTCTGTAGAGAACCTGAGATTTTCTATGTGGCCCAGGTTTTTGTTTTGTTTTGATTTGATTTTAATAAATGTTTTATAAGACATTTGGAAAGAATGGGAATAAACTTATCAGTAGGCAAGTAGCCATTAAGTGAAGCCTATTGAGGAAATTAATTTCATTACTTAAGTCCTGTATTTAATTTGTAAAAAACTCGGGTGCCTGGGTAGCTCAGTCCATTACGCAGCAGACTCTCAATTTCGGCTCAGGTCATGATCTCACAGATCCATGAGTTTGAGCCCCGCAGCAGACTCTGCTGACAGCAAGGAGACTCCTTAGGATTCTCTCTCCCTCCCTCTCCGCCCTCCCCCTCCCACTCTGACACCCATGCTCTCTCCATCTCTCCCTCCCTCTCCGCCCTTCCACTCCCACTCTGACACCCATGCTCTCTCCATCTCTCCCTCCCTCTCCGCCCCTCCCCCTCCCACACTCAAAATAAACTCTAAACAACTGTGAAAAGGGTTTTGAATATCTTCTATGACTCTAACTGAACTGTCTTTATGTTTCCAACTATTTTTTCTTCATTTACTTTACCGAAGTTTTTGATTCATAAAATTAAAACACTGTGATAGACCACATCTTTTATCAGTAAAAGCATCCTCTTTAGTCATTTGAATGATACGCCCCTAACAATAGTTTCTCAGAAATAAACTCCAAGCCACACATGTCGATAGCCCCCACCCCACTCAGGCAGGAACAGAAGGGCTCGCGGCCCCGTTCCGTCGTGGCGGGTGACAGCCGTCCTGTGGTAAGAGCTAAACCCTCTAGACAGAGCACCAGAAAACAGCCACCCGAGGATTCTGAAAGGTACACAAAATTGTACAGTCGTAGAGGGAGGCGAATGGTGAAGAGACAATCGCACCGGACGAAGTGTCCCCACGGCTTTGCCCTGAGGATGGCCTGAGGGATGAACACTGGCGCGGTGGGCACGCGGCCGCCTCGCCCTCTAGAACAAACGCCCTCCTCTGGCCAGACGCACCCAGGACAGGGGCTCGGGGGCCCGCAGAGCAAGGCCGGTCTCCTGGCTGTGCGCACGGACGCACACAGGCCCGGGGCTCCCTCGGAGCTGCTCACACGCGCACAGCCCAGCCCGCTCCAAGGCCTGCGGGGAGACTTGAGCCACTACCCACAGAAGGTGCAGCGACCTTCACTGTGGAGCTAAGGAGAGCCAATCCTTTCCAGAAGATGATACGGGACCCAGAGCCTACAAAATACAATCACCATGTCCAGGGTCCAAAATCAGTTGATATAGAACAAAAAAGTCAAGGGAACATGAGCACGTCTCAAGGGAAAAGACCGCATATTCTAACCCCAAGCCGACCCAGACACTGAATTTGTCAGACATGCACGCATCTGGCGTGACGATGCTCCAGAGGGGGTGGCTCGCGAGCGAGTCGCCTCGGACGCCTTCCGGGCCCCACGCCGGCGTCCCCTGCCTTGGACAGGAAGCGCCCGGCGCGCTGCACGCGTGCCCTGGTGTGAAACGATCCGCATCCGCAGGGCGAGAACTCTGTTACCACGGTCTTGTGCCCGGGACTGCTGGGAAAACAGTACCTTCTGAATCAGCAAACAGAATTCAGCAACTTTCCACACGGCCTGTCACTACTGCAAGCAACTCACCATCTTACTGCCTGGGTATCTCCCTACCATGTGTTACAATTCTCATGATTGTTAGTAACAGACTTAAAGGTAAAATTTGTTCTATTTTAAAACACAGTTAGGTAAGTGCGAAGTGAAAATGCAACTCTGAAGTAAACTTTTGAAAATGACTTTTTTAAAGTCGACTCACCACCACACATACCGAAGTTCTTTGTAACATTCACAACGTAAGGTGGCATAAAGCAACGAAGTCAAACATTGAAAAGCTCAGTGCACCTGTTCAAATTCTGAAGCCTGAGGTCACCCTTCAATGTTAGAGAAGATAAGCCCTGTTTTCTGGAGTAACTCTTCACTCGAGCTCAGTTCTCGTACATCAGGAAAAGCGCTAGGCGACTATGATTAAATACACCAGGACTTTTTCTAGAAGTAGAAGAAAAATTTTTTTCTACACATGCTCCCATATTTATAATATTGTATGAAAAGAATTTCCGGACAGATATTTATATTTTATAAATTGTTAGAATATTGTACACACTCAAATATTTACAATTTATTAGTCAGGTATTAAACAGAAGTGTTTAAGTTCAACCCACTGATTCACTATTTAACTAGTACATGGTCGCCATCAATGGATAAGAAAAGGTTTCTACTTTCAGGGCGCCTGGGTGGCTCAGTCAGTTGAGCATCTGACTCTTGATCTGGGCTCAGATCATAATCTCACAGTTCAGGAGACTGAGGCCCCCGTCAGGATCTATGCTGACAGTGCAGAGCCTGCCTGAGATTCTCTTTCCCCCGCTCTCTCTCAAAATAAAAAAAGTTTTCTACTTTCATAAACCACTACGACTTCAAAATGACACCCATCACCTTCTGCCCAGAGCGCTCCTGGGGCCAGAGGCTCACCTGACAGGTCCAGCTCCTCGGTGGAAGACAAACTGGCCAGACTCCAGCTGTCGCTGCGGGCCGCCAGGACAAACTTGTGAGCACTGATGCGCTTGCCCCCAACCTTTATCTTCAGATCGCTGCGGAAGAAAAATATCCACAGACATAAAAAGAAAAGTGTCATCATAACTACATACAGCTGGGGATTCACAAATGATAAATATATGAGTACTGATTGATCAACATGTACCTGCAAACAGAATCACAGCAAAGCTATTTCTCTGTGTCAGCACTGAATTCTAATGGGTCATGTTTACAGTGTGTCGCTAGACACGTCTGTATCTCTAACTTGTAGCTTTAGTTAACACGGGGTGTTCTTCCAGGGCACTCCCGAATGCGGCTCTTGGGGCGGTGAGCCTATCAGTTAAATAGACAATTAATATTCAGTAAACATAGAAGAGGTTTCTCGCAGACCACGACAGGGCATCAGAGAGAGGACAGAAAGCACGAAGACTGTGCAGCTCTGCAGAGCTGCCCGCGTCAAGGGTCTGCAGTAAAACTACAATCCGGCTTTGACAAAGCAGTCAAGAAGACGAAGCCCAATAACTACATTTCTGTCCCCGAGAGAAACATTCAGACCTATGACTGGACATTTTTTCTCAACCATTTACAAAGAAATGGGGTGGGAGTAATCTCTTCTGCAAACACATTTCCATATTTATGACAAACCATTATATGAAACAGACCTTTCCAAACAGGTGACAAGTCTGACTCTGAAATGTCAACCTCTGAGGGAGGAGAGCGCCCAGCCATCTAACAAAACCCCGGGGATGACCCACTGGGCCGGCACGCAGGTGCCACATGGCTTCATTCCCAGCAATATCACATCCTTGATCATCATCATTCTGTGTGTTTACACGCTCTGTAACTTCCATACTCCTCTCCAAAAATGTGTTAGCTTGGAAACCTTTACAAGATAAATACAAAAATTACTACATTAAAAAAAACCCTAAGGGTGGCTCAGTCCCTTGAGTGTCTGACTCTTGATTTCCGATCAGGTCATGATTTCACAGTTCATGACATGGAGCCTGAGCTGGGCTCTGTGCTCAGAGTGGAGCCTGCTTACCACTTTCTCTCCTCCTCCCTCCACCCCGCCCCTGCCTGCACATGCTCTCTCAAAATAAATAAACAACAACAACAAAAAAGAGCGACAAGACTCCTTAATGAGGAATGAAAAGTCTTTAAAAAAAATAAATAAAACTAAATTAAAATAACACAGACACAGTTTACTCCATGTACAAACACAGTGTCTACAACATACTTTATGGTGATGTAAGCAGGTCAGCGATTGCAGCTGTACTAAGACTGAGCTGCAACTAATCACATTAGATCAGAAAAGGATACCCAGTATTTCAAATTATTAGAAACTACTGCTAACGCCAAACATTATTAATCAATACATAAAAAAAGAAATGGAATTAATATTTTATCTGAAATAGAACAAACATGGGGCACCTGGATGGCTTAGTCAGTTAAGCGTCTGACTTCAGCTCAGGTCTTGATCTCATGGTTCGTGAGCCCTAGCCCCGCACCAGGCTCTGTGCTGACGGCTGGGGACCCCGCTTCAGATCCTCTGTCCCGCTCTCTGTGCCTCCCCAGCTAGTGCGCACACGTGCCGCACGCACTCTCTCTCTCTCAAAAAGAAACAAACATTAAACAATACTTTCAGGGGCACCTGAGTGGCTCAGTCAGTTGAGCATGCGCCTTCAGCTCAGGTCATGACCTCGTTCTCGTGAGTTCGAGCCCTGCATTGGGCTCCATGCTGACAGCTCAGCGCCTGGAGCCTGCTTCAGATTCTGTCTCCCTCTCTCTCTCTGCCCCTTCCCAACTCGCACTCTGTCTGTCTGTCTCTCTCTCAAAAATAAATAAACAATAAAAAATTTAAAAGAATATTTTCAAATAGAACAAATCATATCCGATGACAAAATTTCTAAAATTCAATAACAGGAAGCAATTTACAAAGCACAAATAATTTTTTAAGTTCTAAATTTAAGTATAAAATATTAAATTCTATTAACTTAAATGAAGACTCACTGTTTCCTGTTTTAGCCACACATGGACTTTTAGTCACAAAATTATAAATTCTAGATACTCTAAAATCTATATATTCATAAATATCAGGTCAAACTGTTTTCTCTTTTGGAGTCTAACATACCAAAGGGAAATACAGACAAGGATTTCACTAATAATTTCTAAAACACAATTCAAAAACGGAAGACGGAAAGTTTCTGAGCACTCTATGCAGAAACATTTAGGAGGCTAGGAATTTTTATAAATTCTCATTCTAAGCAAAGAGTGCTTCCTTGTGAAATACGAATGTTGTTACTAGAGAAGAGGTATAAAAAGAGTTTCTCAAACACATTAACAGAAACAACTGTAAGCTTGATGGCTAAACGAAGGATGTGGTAAATAACTACATAGAACCATTTTCAACTACCTTAGGAGATAAAAGTCTTCTCCTAAACTTAAGTACAAATACATGTACTTATTTCTTCCATATTTCTCAATTTAAAAACCTTTTAACACCTAAGCTTTAATTACCCCAGTTACTGAGATGCACATAAAAAATACTACTTAAGTGGGGGTTGGGGGAATGCCTGGGTGGCTCGGTTGGTCAGGCGTCCGACTCTTGATCTCAGCTCAGGTCTTGATCTCAGGGCCATGAGTTCAAGCCCTGCACTGGGCTCCATGCTGGGTGTGAAATCTACTTTAAATATATACATATTTAAATACTTCAATAAAATGTATGTTTATAGGACAAATCTTTGTGTTTTTGTGGGAGGGGTTCCTTCTTATTTTGGTAGAGGAGCATCTGCTTTAGAAACCGATTTTCCAATTCTAGGTACTCCATCTCAGGAGCTCAAGTCCTTTCTGAAAGCTCTGTTCCCCATCTGGTACCCAAGCCGTGTTAGGGAAGGGACAGGCTTTCGAAGCCCGGGAGGGGCCCCCAGGAGCCCTGACCAGGCTCGTTCTCACGGTCTCCCAGATGGACGGCGGGACGGGGTGTGCACACACTCAGCGTAAGTAAGAGACCAAGTGCATGACAGGAGCTGTGGGGGAAGGGCCTCGGGGCAGGGGAGGTGCACCGGCAGGGGGACAGGCCGGGCTCCCCTGGGCCCGAGGAAACACAGTTTTCACTCGTCCGTGGAAAAAAGAGGGGAAAAGGAGACAATGACTGAATGGTACTTTACAAGCAGCAACATCCATTCAATTTACAGGGCTGTCCTTTACTCAGAGTACATACTTCCTGTCTTCTTGGTAGTCAGTATTCCTTTCTTCTATAAATGGTTAAGATGGAAGATAGCAATTCTGGATTTTGATCAGTTTTAAATGTCCTAATTTATTTCAGAATTTTTCTGTCTTAGCTAAGTCCGGTCGCCCATTTCCTCTGCAGCCAAGCCCTCCCTCCCGCACACATTCACGCCCACGTCTCCTCTCCGTGCCCGCCGCCACCACCCCAGCCCAGCCCGTCTTCATCTCGGGCCCGCACTCTGCCCAACACTCCCGCCGCATCCCTGCGCTCTTCTCTGCACAACTCTCTCTACACGATGTTACCAGGTTCGTCTTGCCGAAACCCCACCTCGACTCTGAAGGTCCAACAGCTCCACGCACCCTGTTCCTCACTTTCTGGAGGATCAAGTCCAAACTTCCCACCTTGGCCTCCCAGTGCAGCCAGCCTACCCTCCCACCTCCTCCAGGGGATCACGTGACACGTGACACGTACCCCCAAGATGGCCCCTCCTGTCCTCCAAATCCTGAGCATGCTGCCAGGTCCCCCTGCCTGTTCTCGGCCTCCCCCTACCAACAGCATCACTGTCTTTATGTACCGAATCCTACCCAGCCTCTGACATTTACCTCAAAACTCACTTCATAACAACAGCTGACAACTGAGTGCTTCCTGTGTGCCGGTCTGAGTGGTCTGAGTGCTTTAAAACATGCACTCACTAATTTAGCCCTCACAACAACACTACTGTAAGCAGCAATATGCCCATTTTACAGATTAGGAACCCGGAGTGGGTCACACAGCTCCAGACCACACAGCCAGCGGGTGGCTGGCTGAGCTTCTAACACAGGCTGTGCGGCCCCAGGTCCCCCCCCCTCAACCTCACGATACCCTGCCCTCTAGTTCTAAGACACCTTCTTTGATTATCCCAAGAGAAAGTGACCTTTCCCCCCGGAATCCCTGGACAAGTAAGCTAATTCCTGTCCGCACCGCAGGGCCATCGGTGACTCCCACACTCTGCGCTGAAGAGAAGGAGAAAATAAACAGCATCTTTCCCCAAAGAGCTGACACTGCAGGGACGAAAGGTTTGCTAGGATCCCAGTCAGAGAGACACACCCTTGGGAAGAAAGCCAAGAGGAGAAGTGACAGGGCGGCCTGGGAGCCCGGGGAAGGGCGGCGTGGCCAGGGCTCACCTGTACTGCTCCTGCTCATACAGGTCGGCCACGATCGCCAGCAGGCGGCTGATGAAGGACTCGCTGCCGTCTCCCTTGTTAGCCTGCGCGGCCAAGAGACTGCATCTCTTCTCCGTCTCCGCCAGCTTCTTCTGCAGCTTCACGTACTCCTGGCGGAGAAGCAGCAGGTGCTTCTCCAGCTTGGCCACCTCCTCTGCAAGGGACACAGGGATTCCTGGTTACCGTGGCAGGTGCGACGCAGACAGCAGTCACGAATCTCTCCCCACAGACAGGACGCGGCAAAGTGACAATTTCCTCTCCATGCTCCTTCAGGACCCAGAATGGCTTTGTTTACGGTGCCCTGTGTCCCTGTGCCAGAAAGACCGTCACAGTCCAGGACTCTCTTCTCGGTTTCTCTAAAGATCAATACTCAGTGAGTGACAAGGAACAGACGCACCTGCAAACTCTTTATCGCCAAGTCAGGGGTCTCAGGGAAAGACTGTCAACGTCACCTAGAACCCTTTTGCAAACCACTACGGGGAAGACTGACTTTTATGTCACATGGTCTACAAGCTTCCGTGAGTTCTTGTGCACAAGCTGCCAGACAGCCCCCGAGGGCAGCGCGGTCACAAGCCACTCTGCACAGATCACCGAGGAAGACGCTGGAGCACAGAGAGACTGAGCGTTTGCCCGCAGCCCCGAGGCTGCTGACGGGCGGGGCTGGGACCAGAGCCCAGGGCCTGTGTCAGCCGCTCGCCCGCACGAACCGACACCCCTCGTCCCCTCGTCCCCTCGTCCCCTCGTCCCCTCGTCTGTCCCGGAACGAAGAGAGGCTGTCAGCAACGGTTCAGACAAAAGAAGGCAGGAGGGGCGCAAGGAACAGAGCCACAGCTTAAATTCAACAACTACTTCTCGAGCGTCTGCCAGGACCTAAAGACCGCACAACGGTAAGCAAAGTCACGCACACCTTGCGTCAGAGTTTCCCCGTTTCTGGGGAAAGCAAACTTTTTAAAGTCACACTGACCATGCTAACAATCAAACAGAGAACCACAGCTTCAGGGAGCCCTAGAAGGAAAGAACAGAGGTGTGAGAACCTGTAATATATCTAACTCAGGACGCAGGGAAGACTTCTCTGAAAATGTACATCGTCAGGACACCTCCCTCCTCCCTTCCTTGGCTCTGGTGCACGGCACCGTGCTAACCAGCACCTCTATAAATCCGGGCCTCAGCCACGGAACCACAGAGCGGCTGCCCCCATCTCTGGGCCTTGGCACCTTCACCCCTCTACTCCCCAGACACTGCCCTCAAGCCCGCCGTCCCCCCGCCCCACCTCATTCTCGGCAGCGTCCTGAGAACACTGGGCTCCTGCCACCACGTCTGGCCAGGCCGGCAGCGTGTCGCACCTTTCCCACGCGCCCCGGGACAGAGTATCCCCGCCCTGCCCAAGTCGGATCCCTCCTCCCTGACCGGGCTCCGAGCCTCAGGTCCCGCGCGTTAGCATCAAGCTCCCTTCTCCGCACTTCCATCCCTTTCCACCCGTGCGAGCCGAGAGTAAAACAAAGCCCTCCTCCCTCAGCACACTGACCACCTCCGCCCTTCCCCCCCCAGCTTCCGTAAGCCACGTCCTCGCCCCAACTCCCCCGCCATTCCGGCCTGTCCCCGCCGCTCCCCGGACACTCTTCTCGCCAACGACCTGCCAAATCCAGCAGACATTGCCATGATCCTCGTGCGGGACCTACCGCCCGGCAAGTGACACCCTTCTTCTTTCAGCACCCGCAAAGCCACCCTCTCTCCCGTTCTGGTTCTCGGTCTTTCCCATGCTTCTCGGCGCCCCTCCCTCCCTGATCACTGATGCTCCCCAGGGACCTACCTCTGACCCTGCTCTCAACTGTACCAGGTCAGGGTATGCGGCTGATGTCACAGTCTAAGTGCCAATGTCCACAGAGCCATCCCTGTGGTTCTTTAGTTCTTTTCTTAGCTTCCTCTGTCCATCTGCCTAACAGACACTGCTCTCTAGTGGCCCAAACGCACCTCAAGTTCACTATGCCCAGAACAAAATTTGAAGCAAATTTGCTCTGCCTTTCTATGGTCCCTATACCAATAATGACACCACTGTGTAGTCCATTACGTGAAGGAGAAATGCGGGAGTAATCTTCAGTATCTCCCCTTGGTCAGTTAGGCAGCTGACTCCTGGTTTCACTCAGGTCATGATCTCACAGTTCGGGAGTTCAAGCCCCACATCAGGCTCCAAGCTAACCGTGCAGAGCCTGCTTGGGACTCTCTCTCTCTCTCTTCCTCTCTCTGCCCCCCTCCTCAAAATAAATAAATAGACCTTCCCGCCAAAACCCCCCGGGAATCCTCCCTGTCTTCCACATCCCGATCCGCACTACGACCAGATTCAGGCCCCCACTCATCGTATCCGGGTCTCCAGTGTGAGCAGGGTCACGGCTGCATCTGAGGGCCTGCCGCAGGCTCACCAAACATCTGATCCATTCAGTTGAACAAGTACAGCCCAGTTTTATAAAAGAGGATTCCTTTCCTCTCCGCAACTTCATCCCTTCCCCATCTGCTGCCCGAAAGCTAATTCTTTATAAACATGGAAACAATCAAAAACTAGCTCAAAAACACAAGAGTGGTTTAAATAAACTAAGTGTGGTATTTGACTCTGAAGTTATTATGCAACTAATGTTTACAAAGAATATGTAATACAAAATATGCATATTCAAAGATAAATATATTAACAGAAAAAAGGCACTGAAACTAAATACATTTTACCATTCCAATTTTTATTATAAATATTCACATGCATGAGGAGTAAAAAGACAGTGCAAAAAACAAGCGGATCTCACGGAGGTGCGGGATCGCCGCACTCCTCTGCACGTTTCAGGTATTCTAGAACAAACGTGTTCTGCTTTCACAATTAGAACAAATATTTTAAGAGAAATCAGTACAAGCATTAACAGACTATCTTCTCCATACACACAGGAAGCATTTTCTTCTCTCCCAGAGGCTCCACGTTAAGTAAACGCCTGGAGTCACCGAGCGGGGCGTGAGGCTCAGGTGTGACACTATTCCCGGGGCGACAGAGCAGAAGACACCCGCCAGATGAAGATATGCTTCTAGCTGCCAAGCTGCTCAACGCGCTCATGAGCTGCGTATCAGATGAGGTTCCTGTAAATAACACTTTTCCCCAAAATACTACAATTATTTGGCCTACATGCATTTATTTACACAAAACACTGCTTTCAAAACCCCTGGCTAAAGGAAAGCGCTACTTACATCGATCCTATTACAATACTGAAATCATCTCGGCAAGCAGCTTTTACAAGCACTCGAAACCCCCGAGGCAGGACTCTGTGTTGTGCTTTTATTTGGTGCCACAGGTTTACAGGGCCTGGTTTTGAGGAGTCCTCCACGGTGACTGAGACTAAACAAACCAAGGATTGTAATTATTTACCTCAAGGGGGGGTGTTTAGCACGAAACAATAAGATAATAAATTTCACGTAAGGTACAAAACTTGTACTTTTTTTTTTCCTGCAGAGAAGGAAATAGAAAAACGGTCACTTAACTTCCAGGGGTGGAAAGACAAGTGTAAAGGGACGTACGATTGAGTCACAGCAAATTCCGTTTAAACACTGTCACCACCGGTAGCAGCGCGGCGCTACGGCGTCGGCGGCCACGATGTGAGGGCCTCCGAGGTGTTGCTAACGTCCCCATTCGCTTGCCTAACTCAGTAGTTAAACGCACGTTTGATTTTGGTAATTCACGGAGGTCTACACTTGAGTTTGCTCTTTTCTGCATGCATCTTACGCTTCACTTAAAAGTTAAAACCGAGCTGATACATGCCCGTAGCGGGCTCTGGAGTCAAACTGATAGGGTCCAAATCAGTTCAGTAACTCGCTCGCCAGGGGGCAGTGGGCAAGTCCGTTACTCTGAGCGTGGGCCTTTCACACTGGGGGCGGGACTAAATCACGAGGCAGGTGGCTGGCGCGAGCATCAGGACTGCCAGCACGTGCCCGCTCGCCTGCACAACCACACAATTACCAGATACACCATGTCAAATGTTATCATAATTCACACAATATATTTTTAATCATGAAAAGCAGAAAGGAATTCAAATGTTGTACTGACCTGGGAACTAAAACTGATCCATGAAAGTCGTGGAAAGCCACAGGACCCCATGAGAAGTGCGAGTGACAAAAAGAAAACCAGAGGAGCAAACGCTGAGAAACACACACGAGCTACTTTAAATATGGTGTCCCCTCACCAAATCTGCACTGACGGTTCCCAAATGGAAAAGCAAAGCCTAACACTCTTTAAAAAGTATCACTAGTGGGGCGCCTGGGTGGCTCAGTTGGTTGCGCATCCAACTCTTGGTTTGGCTCAGGTCATGATCTCGTAATCCGTGAGTTCAAGTCCCACCTCAGACTCTGTCCTGACAGCGCAGAGCCTGCTTGGGATTCATTCTCATTCTCTCTGTCTCTCTGCCCCTGCTGCACTGTG
>NC_043716.1:192976-205647 GCF_006229205.1 Suricata suricatta
CAGATGAGAGCAATGTCCTTCTCAGTTCGATCGATGGGACAGACGAAGTTTACAGAGCTCCCCTCCTCTCCGCCATCTTGGCTCCTCCCTAGGGTGGCTCTAAACACCATTCCCAAAAGGCACCTCCCGGCACATCACAGCAGCACGGAGTCAGCGGGGTCTACGAGGAGCAGCCCAGAACCGGCAGCAGCAGCACTACCCCTTCGAGGTGAACACACCAGAGCAGAAACTGGTCTGGGGAGCAGGACTGTGGGGCAGGACTTTTTATGTTTACTAATTTTTGAGAGAGAGAGAGCACCCACAGGAGGGGGGAGGGGCAGAGACAGAGAATCCCCAGCAGCCTCTCTGCTGCCAGAACAGAGCCCGACTCCGAGGCGAATCAACGAACCGTGGGACCATGACTGCACCCGAAATCAAGAGTTGGACACCTGGAAGCCCGAGCCGCCCAAGCACCCCAGAACGTATTTTTTGTTATGAACCTTGTCATATTTGAACTTATGCATAGTCATTAAACAAAATATACTGTTTTATGCACATTTTAAGGATTAGGTAAACCTAATACCTTAGTACAAGGGTTTTCAGAGATCACAGACCGGTCTGATGGGAAGGAGCCTGAAGACCACTCCCACACGACGCATGTGAGGGGCCGAAGTGGCAACGCCAACCCAGCAGCCCACCCACCGCCTGCCTCCGGGGCGCTGCCTGCTGACATTACCCCAGGCTGTCTGAAGGAGACAGAGTCTGAACTATTCCGGAGACTGGGGGGGGGGGGGGGCCTTGTAAAGCAGCCCCTGTGGGAATGATGCCCTGGAGAGAGAGCTGAGCGCCGGCACGGACCTGCCCACGTCGCGCACGCGGACTGCTCTGGGAATGCTGCGGCAGGACCCCGGACCCACTGGCCAGCACGTCCCATCTCCACCAACCTGAGGAAGGGCGCTGCGGACTGGCTCTCACGTGTTAACACGCACAACGCACCCAGGCAGCGCCAATGCAAAGTGAAGACTGTCCTGGCAAACGGCCTCCTTCGTGTTCTAGAGCTACCGGCTGATGGGGAAGACCGTGCTCGGCAGGGCACCAGCAACCACAAAGCAAGGCTCCGTGGCCTGAGCTAGAGCAAGGGAGTCCCAGAGAAGCGGTGTTTTGCTTTAAATGTTTTCCTTTAAATAGAGCCTGTAGCGTACTGGGTCCAGAAAATGCAAGGAGACGGGTTCAGTCTTTTACTTTCTTGGAAAAGATTCTCCTCTTAAACCACCATCAGTCAACAGGCTTGTAGGACAGATGCGGAACCTGGCAGCATGGGAGCCAGTCACCCCGGCCCAACCGCACCCGGCCCCACCCCCTGGACAGGATGGCCGGAGGCTTCCTCATCCCGCTACTTCCATCTGAGGGTTATAGTCACGCCTGCCTGAGAGACGGGTGGCCTGGGGCTGTGGACGCTGACTTCTCCACAAAGCACACGACCCTGTCACCTCAGTCCCCGCCACAGGTGTCCTGGCCGACGTTAAGTATCTGTCCCTCAAGAGCTCCAACCTTTCCAGACTCCGGCATCAGGAAGGAGCCTGTGTGTCCGTTCCACTGAACTAGCAACCTGCAATTATCTATGAAGCACCTAGTATGTGCTAAGCACTATGGCAGATCAGGAACTGCCTCTTGGAGAGCTCTGGAAAGGCAGTCCCACTTGCACCTCTTCCAAACAATGCAGCATCGACACAGGACCTACAAGGGACAGGAGGGGCAAAAACTAATCAGTCACAAAGAATCCAGACACTGTCGGGGGAAGGAGGAGGACATCTGTCTTCAAGAGTAGAAAGGTGTTGAGTCCCTATCTAATGCCTAGATGAGGTCATAGGAACTCCATTTCAATCATTTTCCCCAAGGAATCCCTGTAAACTTCTTTGGAGAACAGTGACCCACAGACAAGTCCACAATCCACAGCAACAGCCCTAATCTCTCTCCAGAATTGCTGACGCAGGGGCGTCTGGGTGGCTCAGTCAGCTGAGCGTCCAACTTCGGCTCGGGTCATGAGTTTGAGCCCCCGTGTCTGGTTCACTGCTGTCAACCTGTCAGCACAGAGCCCACTTCATTCATCCATTCATTCATTTTTATTTCAAGGACTGTCCAAAACCTGTCTCAGGTCAGATTTGGCAAACAGGGCAGTTTACCAACCCCTGTTCTAGAGAATTTTTAAAGAATTAGATATCAAAATGGTGTCCAGAGCCAAATGAAAAGAGAAGAAAGCATTAATCTGCCCAGAGCCTAGAGGTCTCTGTCCTCTGACCTCCCCTAACCAAGCCCTGTGCCATGATGACAGCCGCATTTCCTCTTTTTTTTTAATTCATTTTAAAGAGACAGAGAGAGACACAGCATGAGTGGGTAAAGGTCAGAGAAGGAGACAGAATCTGAAGCAGGCTCCAGCCTCTGAGCTGTCAGCACAGAACCCAATGTGGGGCTCGAATCCACAGACCGCGAGATCATGACCTGAGCCAAAGTCAGATGCTTAACCGAATGAGGCCCCCCCCCCCCCGCCCCGGCCCCGACAGCCCCCTTTGCAAGACACCACTCTCTGGAGGCTCACTGCCTTCCCTTACAAACACACTCTCCCTGCCCACCCGAAACACACTTTGCTACACTCCGGACTGAATGTACCAATCTCCGAAGAGCCTGCCTGACCCCCTGCTCCCTCCCGTGCACCCCCAATCTTCTAAAATGGGGCTCCTACCCACACACCACTGCGCGGAAGCAGTCCTAGTCAGAATGATAAAATTGCCGCTTTCAATGCCCTTTCCTTACCTCAGGGCCCTCCACCTGCCTTCAGTGTCCCACTCTCAATCTGCCCACTCCTCCTGGAGTTCTTCCGTTACAGCTCCCCACCCCGGCACGCCAGGGCTCCCCATCTTTCTCCCCTTCTACTCCGACGACCTCCTCGCTCTGTAGGAAGCAGTCCTACAAGGTTCAGACCTACAACTAAACTTTCTCTGAACTTTCTTCCCTGAAGGTCTCATGCACACTCATCCTTCACTGTCACCCCCTGTAGAGGGCTCCAAATACCTCCACAGCTCCGCTGGAGGACAACCCACCGGCTACAGACTCAACAAGCCCCAAATCAAACTTAACGTCTTCCTCGGGTCACACTCTTCTTCCCACTTCCCTTTCACCTGGTATCCAGATTGCATGCCTTGAGTTATCTACATCTAAACTCTGCTAATCCACCTATAGTGGTATAATAAATATACAAATTACTTAGGGGTAAATGTAACAACAACAACAACAAAAGGCGGGGCAAGACCTGCACACTGAAAACTATGAAGCGGGGCTGACAGGAACTAAGCAGACCTACATGAGCGGAGAGCCGCGCTGTGCTCACGGGGCAGAAGTTCCCCCCAGACTGACCTGCGCTCAGCATCATCCCAAGAAAAATTTCAGCAGATTATTTGGTAGAACATAGTAAGAGGGTTCTAAACCTTACACGGAAACACAAAGTGCCCAGAATGGCCAAAACAAGTTGCGAGGGAGGGGGTGCTGAGAAAGGGGCGCCACGAGCCTGGGACGGCACCGCATCGGCATCAGGACGCGCAGGGCCGAGGGCCGCCTGGACCAGCGCGTCACGTCACGGCACCTCCTGGGCTGCCGCGCCCGGGCACCCACTCAGAACAAGTGAACTCCGACTCTCACACCACACTGTGCAGAAGTTAACTCACCCAAATGCAAGTGTTAAAACTATGAAACCTCTACAATGAAAAATAGAAAAATAATATTAGTGACCGCAGACGAGGCACAGATTTCTTAAATCCAATAAAAACAATTAATGATAGAAGAAAAAATACACTGCACTTTATAAAATTTTTAAAATTGTTCTTCAAACACTTAAGAAACCGAATAGGCAAGCCAGAGACAAGAAGGGATCTGGGGAGCGTATTCCAACAAAGCACCTCCCTATAATCAACTCAGTAAAAAAGGGCTACAAATCTGAACGCTTCACCAAGGGAGATAAATGAGTGACAAATACACATGTAAAATGATGTGCATCATTAGTTATGAAAGAAGTGCAAATGAAAACCTCCGCGACCTCCCCGGCACGCCCACGAGGCGGCCACAGCGGAGTGCCGGCGAAGACTTGGAGGTGAGGACGCGCCGGGCACAGCCACTTGGCAGTGAGCCCACAGTTTCTCAGAAAGTGAATCGTGCAGGTGCCTGTGACCACAGTCCCTCGCCCACACAGACCACTGATACATGCTATCTCAAGAGCGACACGCTGAGTTCAAGACTGCATGCTACAGCTTTCCATCTGAACCTAGAGACAAGGCAAACCACAGCGACAGCAGACCAGGGCTGCCGGAGGCCCAGGAATGGAATGGATCAGAGCAGTCCAAGGGAACCTTGTCAGGTTATAGACACGTTCTACACCATGATTACAGCGAGATTACACTACTGTAAATATCTGTCAGATGACACGGTAAAATTGGTGAGTTTCACTGTTGGTCAATCAGGCCTCCGTCAAACTAACCGCACACTCCCTCTGGGACGCACCCTGACCTCCTCCTCTTTCGGACCGCCATCACGCCGCCAGCTCCCTGAGGCCTCACATCAGTCCCACACGTGGAAGCACGGTCCTTCTCACGCCTCCCTCACCCTGAACTCCGCACACACCGCCGAGGACCTTCCAGCCAAACAGCTCCGCCGGCTCTCCACAGGCTACAAACATGCAAGCTCCCTTCTGCGGCATTCTGGCTTCTCTAAGAAGTTTCTGGAGGGTAGGAAATGTGTTGGTTATCTTAGTATTCTACTCTGTAAAGCTCTGCTGTTCACACTCATCCAGCAGCACTCTGACCTGCATGGCATGGTCTCTGAGCCTTCAGAAACTGCACACAAATGGAGGAATTTCAGACATCTTATGACTTAATAGATCAAATTAAATGACACTGCCTATTGTGGTAGGGCGAGAAATGCCCCTCTTAATCTCCATGTCCTAATCCCTGGAGCCTGTGAGTGTCACTTTTACCTGCAAAAAAAGTGGGTGCAGGGAGTAGGAGGTAGCACGCTCTGCAGATGTGATTAGATTGAGGAGTCTGAGGTGTGATTATCCTGGATTATATAGGCAGGCCCTAAATGCACTTACTCATATCGTCATAAGAAGGAGCAGAGGGAGGGGGACCTGGGTGGCTCAGTCGGTTAAGTGTCCGTGTTGTGACTTCAGCTTGGGTCATGATCTCACAGTTCATGGGATCCAGCCCTGTGTTGGGCTCTGCACTGATTTTGCAGAGCCTACTGGGGATTCTCTCTCTCCCTCTCTCTGCCCCTCCCTTGCTCACATGCACTACCCCCTCCCCACACACATACAGAACAAATTTAAAAAGTAAAAAAAAAAGAAAAAAAGGAGCAGAGGAAGCTTGACACACAGAGGAAAGGCCATATGAAGACGGAACAGACAGACTGAAGGACGCGCTAGCCCTAAGACTATTGAGCCGAGGGACGCCAGCAGCCACTGGGAGCAGGAGCAGATACCTCCCCTTCCCCCCCCCCCCCCCCCCCCCCCCCCCCCGGCAGGGGACAAGCTGGGGGGCTCTTTCCTTTCAGCCCAGGACGCTGATTCTGGACTTCTGCCCTCCAGGACCTCGAGAGAATACATTTCTATTGTTTCCAGCTACCCAGTTTAGGGAAATTTGTTACAGCAGCCATAGGAAACTAACACACTTAGCTTTGTAAACAAAACAGTAAAAGATTTTAAAGCCCTCCAGCTTCTTGCTACATTAGTGTCAACAGCAAAGTTTTACATAGTGAATAAAATGTAGTTTCCTGTAACATTTTGCAATAAAAAGGAGTAACTAATATTTTTTGACATCTCCTCTACTAGTTAATTCTTCATCATCTCATATTCTGACCAACATATCCCAAACAGTACACTACTTAACAAAAAGAATTCACTTAGGTTAAGTGGATCGCCTAAAATTACACAATTAGCAGGAGGCCAACCCAAGATTTAAGACCTTGAGCCACAGCCGATGCTCATCCCCCCGAACCCTGCTGCCTACTTTCAGCTCCAGGAGCAGATGGCAAACTGCCTATGAATTTAATAACTGGGAATTCAACGTGCCGGCCCGTTCCCCATGTTAAGTGCAACTTCTGTGCCCCTCCGCTTACTCCAATTCTATGCCCAATGTCCTCACCGAGTCCTTTTAAATTCACAAAATACCGGTATTTCCTGCCATCATACTTCCACAGTTCTTACACTCCAGCCTCAATGTTACCAATGAATTAATGTTCTTCCTATAATTCTTTAATGACTAAGTGACAAATTATCCCTGCTCTTCTTTAACTATGTCCACGAGATAAAAGAAAAAATAATTGTAAAAACTGTGGTAACATCCTATTTTGAAGACTCCAAGAATGATTTTTGTTTCAGGCACGTCTTCCGGTCTTCCACATTACAGTATCAACTTCTCAGAAAATACCATCTTCCTTCTTGGCATCAGAACAGATAAACCCCTCACCAGTGATAAATTACCACCACTGTGACCCGTGCCAATGCACATGGAAATTTTCTCTAACGGGGTTAATATCCATTCATTAATCCAGAGTGGTAAATGTAAGGGCACCTCGGTGGCTCAGTCGGTTGAGCGTCTGACTTTGACTCATGTTATGATCTCATGGTTCGTGAATTCAAGCCCCACATTGGACTCACTGCTGACAGCACAGAGCCAGCTTCAGATCCTCTGTCCCCCTCTGCCCCTCCCCTGCTCGCACGCCCTCAAAAATTTAAAAAAATGTTTTAAGTGATAAATGCAGGACAAGTGTTTAATAGAGAATACAAAATAATGAGTGTATTTATGATGAGAACTCACATTCACAATATGCCCTACTGGAAAGGGAAAGGGTCAATACCACCTGAGCACGCAAAGGGAGAACCAGGGTCACTGTCCCCTTCCAGTCTGCGCCTGCCTTCTCCCTTCTCTCTCTTCCACCGTCTGGATATTATTAAAAGTATGACGGTGCTGAGAGATATTTAATATCTTGACTTTTTGCCCTTCAAATTGCTAAGGTTTAAAAAAAAAAACCTAGCAACTGTAATGGTCATAACTTGAATGTTTTGACAAAGTCCATTATGGAACCAAAGTTTGCTTTAAAAACTCCTTTTGGGGACACCTGCGTGGCTCAGTTAGTTGAGAGTCCAACTTCCGTTTAGGTCACAATCCCACTGGTCGTGAGTCCAAGCCCCGTGTGGGGCTCCGTGCTGACAGCTCAGAGCCCACTCAGACCTTCTATCTCCCTCTCTCACTGTCCCCTCCCCCACTCACACACAGACATGCACCCTCTCTCTCTCAAAAATAAACATTTAAAAAATAAGTAAAAACTAAAAAAATATAATAAAATAAAACCTCCTTTTACTCCAGTTACAGATAAAACTAACCAGGACTCTTTAGGTAGGAAAGATTACCTTATTTTACATACATACAAATATATGGACAGACAGACAGACAGATACGTGGATAAACTAAACTGTTATAGGACGCCTGGGTGGCTCAGTCAGTTACGCATCCGACTCTTGATTTTAGCTCAGGTCATGATCCCACAGATGAAATAGTGCCTCGTGTTGGGTTCCATGCCTGCTTGGGATTCTCTCTCTCTCTCTCTCTCTCTCTCTCTCTCCCCCCCCCCCCCACCCCGTTCGGAAATAAATAAGCATAAAAAATAAAAATACAAAAAACCAATTCAATAAAGCCATGTTTTGGTCAGTAATGACTCAGCTCGGACGAGATGTCCTGTGGGACACGCCGGTCTTCCTGACGCTGAGTGGCGCACAACGCCGGGGGTTCAAAGCCCCTCGGCGCTCTCAGGCGCAGGGCGCTCCGTGCTGAGAGGCGCCAGCCTGCACGACGGGACGGCGTCAGGCAGAGAGGAGCCCGGCCAGGGCGGCACAGGCTCGGTGACCGAATGCAGGTCACTGACGTGAGGGTGTGGCCGGACAGCGGTGCCGTCGGGTCGGTCGTCAATGCGGGCCAGAATCCGCGCCTGTAGCGCAAGGCACGCACCCTTTTCTGAGAGCTGGGCCTCCCGTGTCTGCTCACATCCCGTTAAGGCTGACGCGGTCCCTCGCTCATCCCGTCCCGCTGGCACAGTGGGCTGCGCCCAGGAGACACGATGCACTTCCCTGAATGCAACCCAACTCGCGAGGTCTCGGCCACCAGGCAGTGGCAGGACAGGCGTCCTCAAAAACCTCACTCCGCCAGCACGATCGCAGCGCCGGCTTCCCGAGAGACACCCACAAACACCAGCTAACTAGCTAATTCTCATCCAAATGCCGGTCCGCCTGCCAACGCTTCTCACCACTTGCTAAGACAAAACCGCTGGCCGCCGCGAAGTACGTCCACAACTGAGGTCAAGATATTTGTGCTCGAACCTGTTCTTCCTCCTCCTGTTAGGACCCCAGCCATTATCTGAGTCATCTTTACTCTCTCTTGTCAGCATGCAAACAGGTTTCAGAAGTCCTGCTTTTATGCCTTCTGTAAATGTCGCTCCTATCAGTTCTCACCAGCCCCAACGCCTCTTGCCAAAGGACTCATCGCCGCCTGCGCCAGCCCCCTCCTCCCAGATCACCCTCCACACTGCAGACACGCCCACGCGCCCCCAACGATTCTAGTCATGTCACCACCTTGTCGCTATCCATGACCCAGAGTAAAACCCAAGTGCCTATCCGATGCCTTCGTACTCTGCGCCTTCCCACACTTCTCCGCCTAACCCTTCCACCACGAAGACGACCTCGTCCCACGGCCGTCTCCTCGTGCCCACGAGAGCTCCATTTTCCAAACCACAGCGAAGGCCTTCCCTGACCACCCAGCACACTTCCTGCCGCTCCAAACTTCCTTCAGTACAGTTTTTACACAAGCTTTTCACCTCCCTCCCAGACCCCAGAGTTCCCTGTGGAGAAGCTCTAGGTCTGGCTTCTCTTTTTTAACCCGCTTCTTCCCCCTCCTCCAGCCTCCCCTCGCTGCTCATCCCATCCTCCACCCCACAGGGCCTTACCGGATAAGAGTTCAATAAATGCCCCAGGCCCTTGACCTACTCCAGTTCAGCAAGCAACCCTGACCCTAGGAACTCTGTTCTGTTGGGCACGCTGTCAATCATGACCATGTCCCAACTCGGCAAGTTGTCTCGCCGGGGACTCAACGCCCCCTCTGTCTCCCCGCACATCCATGGTCACGGCAGCGAACAGATTATCTTTCCTTCTTTCCTTCCTTTCTTTCTTTTTAAAGATTTTAAGTAACCTCTACACCCAATGCATTCTAGGTTCTAGGCTGAACCTAGAACCCCACGACCAAGAGCTGCTCACCCCACCGACTGGGCTGGCCAGGAGCCCCAAGCTTTCTTTCTTTGTGGGAGAAACAAACATCCTCAGGGAGATAGTGAACATGCACCACTGGTGACAGAAGTGAACAAAAGGAAAGGCAGGAAAGAAAGGAAGGGACGGTATAGAAAGGAATAGGGCCGGGAGGTCTCCAGAGGACACAGAATTGTCAAAGGCCCGGGACAGATACTTGTTGAATGAGTAAAGCAGCAGCAAAGGCATAAATGAGAAAATTAAAGAGAGAGCAGAGTTTCTTCTTTCCCTATTCCTATAGCCCCATGCTGATGAAGCATTTTCTGGAACAGTGCTGGCCCACAGCACTTTCTAGAATGATACAAGTGTCCTGTTCACCTGTGATGTCTGCTATATGGGGACCACCAACCACAAGGCTATGACGCACCTGCAACTGGGCTACGGTGGCTGTGGAACTGAGGTTTTATTTTTATCTAACTTTAATCAAATCTAAGTAGCCGTATTGGCTGGTGACTACTGCACCGGCCAGTGATGGTCCAGAATACGGGATGTCTTCACCTTGTTAACTGAACTCTTGTCAAGAGTATTTTCCTGACCAAATTCCAGGAAGCTAATAAAAGTCCATGATCAGTGTTCTGTTTAATAAACCATCTCATTTTTTCCAGCTTTCACCTTCATTTTACCGAGGAAGGGAAAGGGAGGCCCATTTAACAGGAGACCAAGAAACAGGCTGCAAGTCAGGGTCTGAATGTCAGGCACGGCTAGCCGCGTCCTCCCTGCGCCCTTCCGTGTGGTCATCCCTCAGCTACTTCTGAGACAGAAAAAACAGAGACCGAGAGCAATTACCTAGCTTACCTGTAAACACAGCTTAGTGAAACTAGGGTTCAAATCCTCGCCCCAGTGCAGCCTGAGCTCTGAAGTCTTGCACCTCGAGTACTAACCGGCTGAGCTGGACGGAAAGTAGGTTAGGGAGCTCCCGGCAGACTAATGTCATTCAGAGCACATTAAGAGCTGGACCAGCCAGCTTCCTGGCCAAGAGGCGCAGGATGCATCCAGGCAACTTTCTTTGATGTCTGGTGAGTGATGCTCAATAAATCAATGGTTCCGTCAACCACAGGGATGATTCCAAGCTGGGAGATCCAGCAGTGAGCAAAGCAGAAGTCCTGGCCCTGGTGGGTTTGTGTTCCAGGAAAGTAACATAAGAAAGTAATTAGGAAAGATCTCCACAGAGGTGAGAACTTAACAGACAGCCAAAGAGATCAGCTCAGCTGTGTGGAGAAACTGGGAAGGACTGTTCCAGGCCATGGGGGCTGCAGGGCCAAAGACGCAGCCAGAGACGCAGGTCAGGAATGCACAAGCAACACTGAGGATTTCGGGCGGCGGGAGCACATGAGTGAGGAGACAGGTAGGAAATGAGGCTGCCCTGCTAGCCGGGGCCACACCCTGAGGGAGCAGGTCACTGGGAGGCTCTGGACTATGTTTTAAGATCGTGGAGAGCCACAGGGGCGGAGGGGGGTGTGCAGGGGCAGGTGTATGGAAGAGAGTGAAAGAGATACGATCTGATCTAGGGTTCAAGGGGAACACTGGACACTGTAAAAGGAGACTGTGAGTAAGGAAATGAAGGAGAAAAAGTAAAGCCGGAGACCATGTAGGAAGGACTTTTTTGGTGATGAAGCAAGTTTAAATTAGCAGAGTGGAAATGGAAACTAATTTCAGGACAGATTTTAGCTAAATATTCCTGGTCAAACCAGTACCTGCGGAATGATGGAAGGAAAAAAGGCTGGTTCCTAAACCAGTCACAATGGAGGTAAACCGTGCACTCCGTCTCTCCAGGTTCTATTTACTGTTCCAAAGCCCTATTGCCCGTGTGCTCACACACTCACGCCACAGAACAAAAACCATCATCAGGAAGTTCCCACAGGATGTGCTCACAGATAATGCACCTGTTACAGGACAGAGATTTTTTTGCCATTTTGTTTATGTTTAAATGGGTATTTCTGAACAAGTGTAGACAGCTCTGACAAATTCTGATTGAGATACAAGCTGCATTAAACAAGACCTTTACATAACACACCCCTCCAGGTTCACCCGGCTAGAGGGCTTCACTCAATTCTTCCTAGTGGGAGTTTGCAACATTGTTTGCCAAAAGCTGAGACTAGAACACCTCCCCAGGAAACTCCAACACAAAAAAGGTAAAAGAAAAGCTGTCCAGTCAGAACCCCATGCCTATGCTCACCTATCTACCCATGATCCCTTGCCAATTTAACCCTGAAAGGCCGTCTGGGGTCAGGTGCATGCTCGGCAGGCTAGGTGCCTCTCCAGGTTGCCCTAACACGGATCTGGAGGCGCCTGCAGGATGACGGATCTACGCTCGGAGCCTGACCGCACCGCGAAGCAGGTGCTGAGCAAACCAGCCGCGTGACACACCAGCCACGCCCCACAGGTTCAGTCCTCCCCGGACACCCCTCCGCGTCCCCTTCGGCCCAGACCACCCCACTTGCGGCCTCGCTGCTCTCTATCCTGCCCTTCCTCACCACTCTGACCAACGGCTGCCTGCTGGGCACACAGTGCTCACCAACTTCTGTGATTTATCCCAATACCAGCTTCATGGGACACCTGAGCTTTCTTTCTGCCCCTTGGTCCCTCCTCTGCCTTCATACAATATTCGTCTCCCGTTTCCACATCTAACATGATAAAGACCAAAGGCAAAGCCCCGGTGCCAGCCCCAGCCATCGCCACGAGCTGGGCCCCAGTCTCACCGTGAAGTGTCAATAACACGCACGCAGGCCTCCCTCACGAGGCTGTGCGCAAGTCTAGTCCAAATGAGGAAAGCCTGCAAACTGCCACGTGCCACCCGAGTTTAAGATCCAAGCAAAGATGGATTTAGACAAAGCTTAGCTCAAGCCCGACGGGACAGCTCAGGAGCAGGGTATCGAGGTCACTCAATAAGCACTGATTCAGAAAAGGGGTCTTTTCCTCAAACAATGAGGCTAAGGGGAGGAGCGGCGGTCCCCAGCAGGTGACTCCCCACCTCGGGCCCTCTCGCCCCGCACCTGCACCTGCACGATTCGGTTTTGACAGGGAGGACTCCGACTCTGCTCGACTCAGGGAGCAGGGCCGGAGAGTCCCCATCGCCTGCCTGCAGCGCCCTACAGAGCGCGCGGGGAAGAGGGAAGGACCCGAGGACAGGCGACGGGGCGGAGGTCCGCGCGGCGTGACCTTGGCCGGCTCCTCCGCCACCCCAGGGGCAGCCTCCCGGCCGGCGCACCGAGCCCAGCCCGGCCGGATGCAGGACGTGCCAGGACAGCAGTTTCGGTTTCCCGAGAAGCTGACGTCCCCGCCGGCGCGGCGGGTCCCC
>NC_043716.1:205747-238657 GCF_006229205.1 Suricata suricatta
GGGGGGGGCCAGGGCGGCGGGAACCCGGCAGGGGCTCACCGCGGACCCCAGGGACCGAGGACAAGCGTGCAGGCGGACGGGAAGAGGCAGAGAAGCATCAGGACACCGCTCGGTGACATCAGTCGGTGGCAGGGGACCGGAGACACGGAGAGGCGTCGGGCGGGGCTGCCCCGCCCCGCCCTCCCAGCACAGGAACAGTGGCCGCAGGGGCCGGGAGCGCTCTGCGAAGACCGCGTAGGGCCGGGTGTGGCAGGGGTCCTGAAACCCGGTCTCTGTCACGTAGAGGACCCGCGTGGGCCACCTTGTCGGCGTGGCAAACAGGAGCTCCCTGCGGTAGCGCCGGGGCTCAACACAGCCCAGGGCAGGGGCGCTGCGCGGCAGCTGCAGCGCAGGCAGGAAGCCGGCGGGCTTCGGTACTGGGACGGACAGGTGGCGTGGGGACGACAGGCAGCACCGGAGAGGCCTGTGTCTGCAAACAGCAGGAGACCCTTGTCAACAGATCTTCACTCAAAGGAGAATCGAAGGAAGGCGGATGGTACCGCTCCTAGAAGCATCCGGCCGAAGTGGTGACCCGCGACAAGAGCCACGGGAGAGGCGGGTTCAAGAAGGGCTCTGAGAACAGGATGAGGAGGCAGGACAGCCGAGGGGGAAGGTTCGAAGGTGGAGAAGCCTCCGGTGCTCCGTAAGCACCTGTGGGCAGTCGGACGGCCGAGCAGGAATCTGGAGTGTGCACCCTGGAAGCCATGAGTGTCGGGGTTCGGTTTGGGGGAAGAGGGAGGAGCTCTGGCTGAGGGCCCTGGGGTAAGGAAGGGCAGGGGTCAGGCAGTGGCGTGGTCTCCGGGGAATGACATCCAGCTGGGGCGAGCAGGGAGTACTTGCCAGGCTGCTGGGGCTGACATGGCTCAAGCTCTCCTCGTCTGTCAACACTGGTTTAGAGTGCCACATGGCCGGCCACTGGGGTCGTGAGTCTGGCCTGCCAGGCACCTCTGCTTTGGCCACAGGCAGCCTCCTCCGTTTGAGAGTCCCCTACAGATGACCGAAAAGTGTTGGGGAAGTCTGCTTTGGCATCAGACCACGTATCTTCATCTCTCCGGCACCAGCCTGGCGGGTGACACGCAGCAGGCACTCAGTACGTTGGAGCGGTTCCCACCATGAGCTACAGTCAGGAGATCGAGGCTCACATCGGGCTCTGCAGCTCATATGCTGTGTCAATGGCGACAAGTTCCTGCAAGCTGCCATTCCAGGTCCTACGGCGGTTTCCACAGGGGGACAGGACATCCGAACGTGATGGGGTTCATCTGGAGGGTCCCAACCCCCCTGAGAACGTGGCAGAAACCAGAGGGCAGCCCACGTGCAGGGATAGACAAATCCGTGCCCTTCCAGCCTGCTTGGACTAGACGCCGCAGTCAAATGAAAACTCCTCTAAGGGACCTAATGGACTCGGTCGGGCTTGACTGCCTGCTCACCAGGACCCCCCTCACCGAGCCTTCTCTCAGAGGTGAGGGCTCTCCTAGACACGCGTGTACTGGGACTCGATCTCTGACGTGACCTCTGGGCCCTTGTCTTCCAAGGGGGTTCCTACAGGCTGGAAACCCCTGAGCTCGAGAGAGGCTTTAACAGCGCCTGTGAAACACAGTATTGAACTAAAGTCCAACACCCGACAGGCTTCAGGGCAGCTCACAAGTTCAGATGACGTGTCTGAGCACCTGAACATGGTTCATTTTAGATGTGGCTCAGGTTTTGCTCAGATGAAGAGGAACTCTGCGTGGAGCTGTCCAGGACGGGGAGCGTGAGGTGCGCGGAAGGTAAATGCGGACTGCCTAGGGCACAGGGGCACAGGCTCTTCCCCAGGAAGCCAGGGACCCACCAGACCGGTGGTCCAGTGACTTGCACTCGAGTACCGGCCTCCACCTGTGGGCTCCCTGGGTGACTTGGGAAGAACTGCTGAGGTAGGGAGCAGCACCTGGTACGTAAGCAAGGTCGCAGACTTGAGTCCTCGCCAGGCAATGTACTTGCCCTGCAGTCTCGACACACTGATCTGCACCCGGTCCCTCATGAGAAACTACTACTCTTGAGACTACGCCCTGCACAAGCCCACCATAAAGTAGCAGCTCGATAAATGGGAATACGGCTCCTGGCGCTCATTGGGAATGAAGGAGGGGTTGCTGCGAACACGGAGCGCTATTATGCCGCCTCCTAATGGATACCGCCGGGCAGCGGAAGACACCAAGGGTCTTGCCTAGGACTCTGAGCAGCTCCCTAGGTCCAGGGTCTGTTGCCTTTTGTGAAAACATTTTCCTTTTCCTTTGATTTATTCCACCTGTGTGAACAGGATTCAGAATTCTTTCAATCATTTCACTATAGCTCAGTGGGGCATGCAGACTGGCAACAAAAATCAACATTAACCCACCTTGGCAGTCATGTTACATGCATCTGAAATGGAGCAACCAAAAATAGTTTATCCTGGAAATAATTTGCTCTGCAAACTGGATCCTGTTGGTGTGTGTAGTCCTCCAGAAAACATTTTTATCAGGAAAATTAAATGCTGAAAATGATCCCCAACCTTCCCATACCTGCTCTAAGGAGGATTTTCTTTTGGTTTCTACCTCTGTTCTCATTAAGAGATCTGGCTTCTTGTTCTTTTCTCAGTTTGCAAGGAGGCGGCTTTGACAGCCACCAGCAACATTTATCACCACAAGCACTACCTCACGCTGGGAATCCGTGTGAACTGCATGTGAGGGCGACACTGACACCCTTTTAAGGGGAAAAAAACTGCTCCGTCTTGCCTCTTTCACTGCCAACGGACTAAATGAGCCCAGTGGTACTTGGGCCACAGTCGTCCATCGGTGTAGAGGAGGGAAGGTGGTGCTTGAGGTGGTGCCCGTGGGCTCTTCCAGTCCACCCTCCGGTCTGGGTTCTCCGCCTCCCAGCTTGTGTGTATGGTAGAGCCGGTTCCGGCTAAAGACAAGAGTCCCCCAAACGTGCTTTTCACACATGCTCGTTTCATTCAAGGCCCTAAGTGGGCAGGCACCTGACTGGTGAAGGAGGGTGCTGCGCCCCATACTGGAAATTTTAAGACCATTGTATGGGGTCAGAAATCAACTTCCCACCCTCGGTTTCCTTCTTTAAATGAAGTTTTAAAAGTCCTTTATCAAGATTCCCCTGTGGACCTTTTGGTATCATGTGCTGTTTAGAAAGATTCCCACAACTTGCTTTTGAGACCTGCAGCCTAAAACCAAAATAGCTCATGATACAGCCTCTAAGTGATCATTTATTGATTTACAGAGCATCCAGAGGTGCTTTACAATACAGCAAACATCACAACAGAACTCACATAGTTAAATACAATCAACATATTACAGGGGAAAAAAAACTGGAATGAAGCAACATTAAGTCAGATTTCAGAGATGCTGAGAAGTGGCAGTACAAAGAAGGCAATTCCACCAGAGACCAGACGGGCAAAAATAGATACACAGGCACCACAACCTAAAACGTGCAGGTTTGCAGAGGGTGAGTGAGCTTACGAAATAAAAGTTCACAACTGAGAATGAAGGCCATTGAAGATACCATGACACCCAAGTGATCACAGAATGAGTGGAATACCCCCACAGAGAGACTGCCTTGTAATGACAAGGGAACGGATCTCATGTGGATTTAAAATTCACAGAACGAGGCCAGAAAGCCACCGAGATCATCCATCCTTTGATGAGCACAGACTGAAGTCTATAAGCCTTTACAAGAACTTGCAATCAATTTAGGAAACAGCCAACAGTTCTAAAACCCACAAGACTGTGTAGATGTTGTTGACAGTTGGCACCGAGTTAGGGAGAAAAACCCTTTTCCTAGAGCAGAGAGGACTCACCTCACACTAGTGATGAGGCACTGGTGGGACAGAAGCCACCTGGATCAGTGTCACCTGAGCATGGTTTAATATCAAACATGGAGGCGCTAAGTTTACACTGTCAGATGAACACGGGGAAAGGCACAGGTGACGCCCCTGGCAGAAAAGAGGTCACACCACCTTCCGAGGCCTGTGTGTCCACGTGCAGCACGCCAGGGCGCCCGGTGGAAGAGCGGGAAGGGGCCCGTGTTCCTGGCTCCCGCTTGCACTCCCCAGGATCTAGCCCCAAAACACACATGGTCACTCCAAGGTACCTGCATTAAAGTGGCACTTAAAGTTCAGTAAGAGTTGTCCCTGAGTTACTAGGTCATTTGCTGCTCCCTAAAGGGTCAAGTGCCAGGTTTTAAGTTGACAGATCACTAGCAGAATCACAGCAACGGGAGAGCAAAGTTCAGACTCCGTTCTGCCACAAACAGCCACCACGTGAGCAGCTTCGGATGTAAGAGTAAAAGGGGCTGCACTCAGATCCCAGGCGCGTGTGCATGACCAGCATTTTGGGGCAATAAGGTTGAGAGTTTGGGGGTGGGGGGAGTCCCAAATGAAATTCTTGAAGAAAATTGACTGCAATGAATCAAATCAAACCACTTTCACATTCAGTAGTTACACACGTATGGGGTTTTATAATGCTTCAGAGTGGGGAACAGACAGGCATTTAGAAAAATCACTCTATCATGTCTACATCCTCAACCATTTTACTTCTGCTTCAAAAAGGACATGCAGAGTCCACAGAGGATGGGGCTAGTTGTAGGGATCCCTTCACTCTTTGCCAAAGCCTTTCTCCAAGCCCCACAGAGACGCACCAATTCTCAGAGTTGTGTCCCATCTGGTACCGTCTTGAGTTCTGTCTCTTACAGACCAATCCCAACCTCACGCCCACCAGAGGGGAGCCTGGGCCAGCCCTTCACACTGCACACGTTCACCTCACCATTTCCTCAAGCTGTTTTAGAAATCAGGATATGAAATATGCTTATGCTCAAACATGAATGAAATCCAAGTGCACTATGTCGGTGACAGAATCTGTATGTCCAATAGCAAAGCACTCACACCCCTGTAGTGCTTTGATTTCCACATAAGAACATAGATAGAGCCCAATATACACACTGCCATGGCCATGGGATTTTCAAGTATAAGTCTGTTTGCATAAGGAATCAACCTGAGATTTTTCTAAACTGCATCTCTCTGGCATTCAATATTATAACCTTCATTCAATACAATAAAAGCCAACAACTTGACAATTATTGGAAAAAAATTGTATTTTGGAAGAACTCACTACAGAAGGTGACAGAATTCCAAAATCAAATTACATGAAAATATACATCGCAATTTCTTTGTACAGTAAGTGAGAGATATCTGCAGTGTGGAAGAATAGAGGCAAAGAAACACGAAGAGCCCGGAAGGGGGAGGGGGGCCAGCAGCGCCTGTCGTCGGAAACCCGCCAGTGAAGCAGAGAGCCTGCGCCGTGCGCGCCGCAGTCCGCCCGGCCCGGAGGGCAGGGACGGGAGGGCAGGAGCGGCACCAAACCAGAATTCTGCACTGTCTGGGCAGAGGGCAGTAAGCTGAGTTCCGAACCGACTCTTTTTAGTTCTCAGGGCTAACGACTGAGTTCAAGAGCTCTCAACGGCCACATGTTGTCGCTACATCCGATCCATGAGACGGTGCAACTAGAGTACAAACGGACAAAGCACCTGGTGATGACCGCTCCTCTGAAGTCATCATTAAAAATCAAGTAGTTGCTTATTAAGTATTTCACTATTGGAACTAAATGATTTGAAAACTTTCTGGCAGATAGAAGAGGTAAAAGCAAAGGGGAGTGTGTCAAAACAAAGAAGATACAAAAGTTTAGTAAGTGAAAGGAGTTTAATGAAGCCTCAATGGTTTAAAGGAAATTCAATGGAAACTGGTAATCCTAATTGGTTTTCATCTGACATGCTTTAAGGAGTCTTTTAAAACTGATAAGAAACAATGAATAGAGAAAGAAAACCTGCTAAAATCTTTTAGAATTTACACGATTCTTATTCTACTACAAGAAAGCATTATTTGGTACAAGGTGTATGTGTTGGATGTACATGAATAGTATATATATTATCCGGGTCACGTTGTGCTATGTACACGTCTTTACAATTCTTCCTGAAGGTTAAAACAGTTCATTAGAATCCAAAATGCGTAATCATCTGTAAGTTGGCACTTGTTAGGCTCTGTGTCAGCACGGACACCGGCATGTCCTATGGCAGCCCGCTTCCAGCCGGCGTCTGCCAACCCGTTACGACAGAAGTCCAGCAATGGGTGGGTAGAGTGCAGGAAAAACAGTGCCGTGTTTCTCAGTTGGAGACCCTGCAACAAAACAGAGAGCATTACATAATGAATTGACAAATTACAAAAGAATTAACTGATTAGAAAGTTTTTATTTGTATTCTATTTCTTTGGAAACAAAGTCTTCATTTCATTTTAACCTCACTTTTGTGCTCATCCAACATGGCAGCCACATATGGCCATTGTACTTCAAGTTTAAATGACAGTAAATAAAATCTGAGATTGAGTCCAAGTGCCCAGTGTGGCTGGGACTGCCCTATGGACGACAGCACAGATACTGGACATTCCCATTAGCGTGGAAAGTCGTACTGTGCTTCCCTGATTTAGAGGTGTTTCAGTACCCCAAATTTAGAGTCAGACGCTGAAGAACCACCTACACGCCAGGTGATTTGTAAATTAATAAATGTTTGAGAGAAGCATCGCAAGATTTCCACACTTCTCACCCGGCTGAATTTTACCCAGCCCTAGCGGTTCCACTCAAACCCGTGTTGCCTGGGAAGCTGCCACCACGGCAGGTTCCTGTCATTCTGCCTCTGCCACCGCGAGCCCCACATCTAAATAAAAACAAACATCGCACCCAGCACTGCCGTGCCCAGTAAGCTTGCACACCTATCTCATGCAATGTGCGTAATCACCCTGTGAAGGCGTTTGCCCGAGTTTACAGAGACACGTGCGACGAGGACACACAGTTCACAGGGGCAGGGTCGCCTGCTCCACGACGAGCGTGCTGAGGGCACAGCGAGCCAGGGAAGGCAGCACGGCGAGCACTCCTCCTCGCGGGGCCAGCTCGGGTGCTCAGGGGCGAGCACGGTGCTGGCCACAAAGAGCCTGACTGGAAGAGGACTGGAAACTCAAAGGGTGCAATCTGAAGCTCCTAACAAAGCAGCCGCATGTACGTACGTCACACGGACATGGGTCTTATAAAATCCCAAGTGAATTTATCCACCTCACAATTACCCAAATTCAATGGCGCCAAAGCTCTGCTGCCCACCCGCAGCCCTAACCAAGACCACCTACCCCTAGGCGGCTCCCGCGATGGGTCCATCCCCCGCCCCAGCCACGAGTCCTTCCGGGCACACAGATACACAAATGTGCACACGTGTTTTACTGGAGTATCTAAAGACACCACCGACACGAAGTCTCATGGTTACACCACAGGTATTGTCATTTTGAGGTGAAGTCTGTGATCTGTTTCCAAAGACCAGACCACACCCGAATTAGTCCCAGGCCAGTGAATCTCTCGGAGCTGAAAGAGACCTGCGGACAGAGATTCAGTCATCGTTCCCCTAGGACATGAGCAAGACATTTCAGGGCCATGACCAGGTTCTGTGTAAGGTTTTAAAAAGAAAAAGACTCTACAGGGGACTGACGGCTCCAAGTCAGTAAACGCCTAAAATCAGGCAATCTAGTCACTCACGACGGAGAGCCCAGCTTTAAACAGCACTGACTTCTTCACAGGAACCGAAGAATCTATTCCCCCCCAACCCCCATGAGTAAAATGTATTCCAAAAAGACAAAAAGCCTCAGCAAAGAAAAGAAAGTCTGCTGGCCTTCTTTCTAGAAAGACAGACGAGAAGCAGGACTCCCTGATGGCGCCTGAAACAGACGGGGCCGTTTCCATAAATTCCATTTCCAACTCAAACTGTACCTGCTTATTAAGTCACTCATGTGTTATATTAACTGAAGTTATATCAATTGTCTTTATGAAATAACGTAAGTATCTGTTTATCTCAAAGCTCCGTATTATGCCTGAATTTTAACCTACAAATCTGGAGACGGTTCACCTCCAAAGGACATAACTGTCTCATCCTAGTTATGTCTAAAACGAGAATCAAATCAGGGCATCTGGGAGCTCAGCTGGTTGAGTATCTGACTCTTAGTTTCAGTTCAGGTCAAGACCTCATGGTTCGTGGGCTCAAGCCCCAAGTCAGACTCTGTGCTGACAGTGCGCAGCCTGCGTGGGATTCTCTCTCACCCCCTGCCTGTCCCCGCTGCAAGCACATGTGTGCTCTCATTCTCTCCTTCTCCCTCTCTCAAAATAAATAAAACATTAAAATCATTTTTTAAAAAGTCTAAAAAATACAAATCAGACAAGCATGCTTCCAAATAACAAACACTTCTGATGTTAAGGACGGCAATAAACATGATTCCTCGCTCAGGAATAAACGCTCCAATAACCTCAACCAGTCGTTGCTGAGAGCAGTCCATGAGGTGCACGGCCTGCGTCGGGAAGTTTCCCACTGTGGTTCGCCCGACGCCCCAGGACCCCCCAGACCCCCGCTCTCCCCCGCGGCCACCCGGCGTCCTGCAGGCAGCAGCACCCACACCAGGCCACGTTCTTCTCGGCTGTGGCACTGATGACCGTCCCCACCCCCTTCCTTTCTGGATGCGGCACCGCCCAGCACCTGGCTCTCCTGGGACCAACCAGCCTTCTGCCCTCCCCTCTCTCGCCTCCTCTCCACCCTGGAGACTCCGATCTCAGCAGGAGCCCTGTGCCAACCTCTGTGGCCCGTGTGGCTAGGTGACTGGCTAGGTGACAGGGTAACGCATCATGGCGCTGCCTCCCTGGTGCTCCCAAGAGAACAGCACCTTTGTAAACGGCAGGAAACTAGTAAGTATCCATTAACAAGACCTGAAATGAGCTCAGGTCACCTGTTCTTGGTGTTACCTCTCATTTCAAGATACAAATCTTAATCCCTAACAATAAGCAACTGTTAAAAAGAAAGCTGATCTATGTTATCACGATATATATAAATCACACTGACCTAGCAAAATATCAGAGGACAACCATGTAATCTGTAAAAAGTACAGAGCGCACGCGCGGCTGTGTGGACACGTCACCTGCGCGCACACAGTGTGGCGGCAGGCAGATTTCTGAAGAGTAAGCGGCTGTCGGCGGCCACCGCTGGGAACAACTGGCAGTCACTGCCAGAAAGGGATGTACATTTCCTTACGTAGAGAGGCTTCTGCGTTCCAGTTCTGTCACACCTGCTTTGTCCCTGAGTTGGGGGCAGGAGTGAGGAGAGAAGGCCCCGCTAAAGAGGCAGGCCGCGGGCAGGCTGGGGAGGGACAGAGACAGAGCTGTGGCACGCCCGGGCCAGGACGGAAGACCCTCGGAGAGGGAGGATCAGCAGTGTCGAAGAGAACGGAGATCAAGAATCAAAGCCAACGAAGTGTGCGGATGTGGCCGAGAGGCCCGCGCCAGCCGTTTACTTCACCGTGGGGAGGGCAGAAGACGAGCCCAGCATGCTTAGACACGGTCGGTGAGGGGAAAGGCAGAGACCTTGGCCTGCCAGCCCTCTCTTCCTTCCCAAAGCGAGGCGCCACTGAGAATGTTATGAATTTTACTGGAGTGCTTCAAGTCCCTGCTTTAAAAAAGCTCTCCCTGGGGACAGCGGGGTGGCTCAGTTGGTTAAGCGTCTGACTTCAGCTCAGGTCATGATCGTGGGTTCGGGCCCCGCGTCAGGCTCTGGGCTGACAGCTTGGAGCCTGGAACCGCTTCAGAATTTGTATCTCCCTCTCTCTCTGACCCTCCCCTGCTCGCGCGCTCTCTCTCAAAAATAAATAAAACATTTTTAAAAACAGCTCTCCCTCTAGCACAAGCTGTGGAAAACACTAGGGGAGAGTCTGCACTCACAGGAGCATCACCACACTCGCTGTTACTGTTTTTGTCTTTTTTTTTTTTTTTTGCAAATTGCTTTTCCTACTCAAGACGGGCTCTGAGATCTAACCACGTGACTACACTGCACATTCAGTTGCTGGGTAACATTCCGGTGCATCGATCATAACTGATCAATCCTTGCTGCTGGGCCTTTTACAACGCACATGGGGTCTCCCTGGATGCGTCCCAGACTTCCTCCGCCTGACGAGACGCTACTAACTTGCTCCCAGCACTGACGCAACTTCACTCCACCAGTATTCGAGGACCCCATGTCCCCAAATCCTTAGCAACAGTTGGGTCTCTCAGACATTTTGATTTTTGACAACCTGACTGATGAGATGTTATCTCCCTGGAGCTCGGTAGTTCGGATTTCAAATTCAGATACGTTTCACATGCACAGTTAGCTTTCTTTCTGCTCATGTTTATTATTTTTTTGTACCTAATAAATCCTTCTCTACCTTGTTACTCTCCTTTATTTTGTTCTACAACGATTGTCTTTCTCATGCTTCTACCTTCTGTGTGCACACTACTGGAGATGGCCTGGCCTCCCCCTACCACAGTTAACAAGGTCACGCTGCAGACCACCTGCAACAATGAGCCTGCGCTGGAGCAGTGTGCAACAATGCAACCGTGGGCGGAAGCAGCCCCTGCAGCAGACGAGCCATCGTCCTGCGACCCAGGAGATCGGAACGGCTCACACGGCAGGAGCCTTAATTTTAAGAAGTCCTGGCTAAGATGTGGGGGCTAATCCTTCAAGTACCTAAGTACGAAACCCACCAAGGATGCAGTCTGCTTGGGGTGATCACTTACTCCAGACGTGGTCTCAAGTGAGCAGTGGAGAGACAGAATGCAGCATTCACAGAACCACACCTACACCTATCGGACAGGAGGGTTCGCGCTGGGCTGTCCGATGCCTAGAGTCTTGGGTCCGATTCCCCAGGAAACGGGTTCAGAGGCGGGATTTCTTTGTACAAGGTTTCCTAGGAACTACTTCCCAACACAAGAGTGAAAGAGGCAGGATTAAGGAGAAGGAGAAATGAACTAACGGGGGGTGGGGGTGACCGGGGGCACACACGGGGGAACAAAGGCCTCAGCCAATCCCACACGGGAACAGCCCCTCAGAGAATTCCCAAACTGAGAGCCAGTGGTCTGAGCCCTCACTCCAACTGTCACTGGATGCAGGTCACCCCAGGAAAGGGGACCAGCTCACCCACCCCTGCCCTCACTCGTTTCCTCCGATGAAGCCACCACCCTGATGCGTACAGACCGGCCAAGAGGAGCACGTGGCAGAGACCTGAGGAGGGCTCCACCCGCCAGCCTGCGAGGAACAGAGCCCCGCCCAGGGGTGAGCCGCCGGGGAGCGCCGCGCCAGCCCCTTGCCTGCGGCCCGTGCGGAGCCCGAGCCAGGAGGCCCAGCGACGTCACACTCAGATCCCTGGGCTCTAGCAACCACGACGTCATAAATGTTGTTCGGAGCCACACAATTTTAGGCCATTTGTAACGGAGCGACAGAGACCTACGACAACCCCCCGGGGCCCCAGGAGGGACGAGAGGGGAGGGCCTTCCTGTCCGGGGCGCAGGGCGTGGCCACGCTGCTCACCTGTGGGCCCGGGGCCCTGGCTTCTCCCCGCCTCCGCCGCCCCAGCCCCCACCGCGCTCCTGACCTGGTAGACAGGGAAGGCCATCAAGGTCTTCACAGAGGACCGGGTGTAACCACCGAGGAAAAGTGAAACCAAGAGACAAGTACTCCGTGATTCCAGTTAACACAAGGGCATCCAGCAGCCAAACTCTTGGACACACGGAGGGGAACGGTGGCCGCCAGGGCCACGGGTGGGTGGGGGACCGGAGAGCCGTCCCTCAGGGAGCACGAACCTCCAGTGACACAGGATGAAGTCCCAGATCGGGTGCCGACAGCGGTGCGCATGCGGGGAGCACGGAGACCTACGTAAACTCTGCTAACAGGGCAAACTTGCATGTGTTTTACCATCATTTTTTTGAAAAGTGAGATAAAGTCTGGAACAAGTTCTTGGACAGTAACATTTCCATTTTTAGAAAACACAAGTCATGGATTTAGTAGATTTCTTAAAATAATTTTAAATCTATGTTTGTTTAACCTAAATATAATATGCACTTTTTCTTTTTCTTTTCTTTTCTTTTTTTTTTTTCTGTTTGTTTATTTTTGAGATAGAAAGACAGAGCAGGAGCAGGGGAGGGTCAGAGGGAGACACAGAATCCGAAGCAGCTCCAGGCTCCCAGATGTCAGCACACAGCCCGACGCAGGGCTCGAAACCACTAACCATGAGATCATGACCTGAGCCGAAGTCAGACATTTGACCAACTGAGCCCCCCAGGCGCCCCTGGAACGTACACTTTCCAAGTACTTACGAGAGCTTCACTTCACACCTATGTCCCATCACATGACTAAAGCGGGAAGTGCGCGGACAACCGGGAAAGGAGCCCCCTCTGAGAAGAGTGAGGGAGCGGTGAGCCCGGCCACACCCCTGCCAGGGAGCAGGCCCCTGCGGCCCGGCCTCGCGTGTCAGAACCGAGTGATGACACGGACCCGGGCCATCACGCAGGCACAACCTCACAGCAGCGCGCCAGCAACACAGACCCACTGTCGGAAGACATTAGTTAAGTCATGAAGTTTGATGTGATTTTTAAAATCCAACTTTCAAATGATGTCACTATTAGCATAATCCAAGTTGACGACCGGGTTCAGGTCCGACCGCAATGTGCTGCAGGTGACAAGGGGCGTGAGAAAACACTCATCAGTGACGCGCTGCCTGGCTGCGGAGGGGGCGGGATGGGCCGCGTTGCAGGACGTGGCAAAGCGGGCGGGGGACGCGTTCCGGCCCTCGACACCTCGGCACGGAGACCAGCTCGCCCCCGCTCGTCCGCAGGCACCTGCGCTGGGTGGGGGGAGGAGCGGAGAGCGGAGAGCACAGGGACACAGAGGCAGATGACGGGCACCCGGACCGGGCACGGGGGCGCCGGCCTGGCAGGTCGGTGTGATGGCACACCGATCAGAGCTTCCTGACAGTGTCGGTCTCTGCCCGCAGCTCGGCCAAAGCGTCGTCCGATGAGCATCACAGTGACAACAGAATGCAAATCCCTCTAGTCCATTCTTATCAATGAAAGACACACGCTTCAAGGACGCTAATTTTTTACACAAAAGCCTGAGCTTAAACAGTAAGGTAAGAAGTTAGGAACAGTAACTACGATTCATCGTTCATAACATCAGTGTATTTATTTTATTAAGATTCTGGTCTAAGTGGGTACGTGGGAGGCTCAGTCAGTTCAGAGTCTGACTCTTGACTTCAGCCCAGGCCACCATCTCAGTGTGTGGGATCGAGCCCGCTGGCGGCACGAAGCCAGCACGGCCCGTGCGAACGCACCTGCAGGACCTGCACCATTTGACAAGGACGTCTCGTGGTCGCCGTGTGAACAGTGCCGGCCTGTGTTGGTCAAGATTTCATTACTGGCCCTGCCTCCTCACTTCTAGGCCACCCCACCAGGTTAGTGCCACTGTTCACGGCATTTCACACCGGTCTTCAACTAACCTACGCTACACAATGAGGTATCTTGACTCACCATTATTTGCTGCCTCCATTTTCTTTTCTTTTCTTTTCTTTTTTTGAACATTTATTCATTTTTGAGAGACAGAGAAAGACAGAGCACGAGCAGGGGAGGGGCATAGAGAGAGGGAGACACAGAATCTGAAGCAGCCTCCAGGCTCTGAGCTGTCAGCACCGACCCCGACACGGGGCTCGAACTCACTGACCGTGACATCATGACCTGAGCTCAAGTCGGACAGTGAACCGTATGAGCCACCCAGGCGCCCCTGCCTCCATCTTCTTGATGAATGAACTTCAGTCTTGGTAAGTAAACTTTAAACACATGTGTGTGTTATAATCCACTATAAATTAACTCTAATCCCACCAGCAAAGAATATATAATCCCTTTACGAAATTTGTGACATTTCATTAATATTTATTAACTGATTTGCAAAATGCTATCAAAGTAAATATAATAAAGTTGTCAATCATTTCTTACATTTATGAAGAACTATTTATGAGATGCAATCATGCGTACGCGTAGGCGTCAGTGTCTCCAATTCTTTGTCGTCCAACTCTTCTGTGACTGGGAACCAGTGGGGTGAGCGGTCCCTAGGATATCGCCACCCCCACCGAAGCACCAAGCAGTGAGCGGAGCCGACGACGGACACGCGGGGACACGCGCTCACGCACGAAGGGCAGGCAGGGAGGCGAGCAAGACGCCCGATCCCCGAAGACCGAGACTGCGGGCCCTGAATGAGAACTTGATTTAAGGTGGTGGAAATCAAAGGTCAAACAGGAGAAAAGTAGGACCACTGAGTAGAGAGAGAGAAGATCAGGAGTAATGGTAATGAAATTAGGACGAGATTATTAACAAAAGAAGAAAGAACGAACGAGCTGGCGGAAAACAGAAATAATCTGGAAAAAAAAAGGAAAAAAAAAATCTGAAGACTGTCAAGTTCACTGCTATTTCTGGTGGTAACAGAAGGAAGTAAGGCTGATCATCAGTGTTTCAGGTTATTATAAGGAGATCTGAAAAACAGGAATCTTTTCAAAAACTAGGGGTTATCAAACATGGAAAGAGGACAAGTGGTGGGCAGATTCGGCCTCACTTGTGATTTCCACCTTTGCGTTTGATACATTTCGTTGTAAAAGTAATAAGTAAAAATTAAGAGAATGTGATGCTAGCTCAGGGATAAGACAAGCCAGCCAACAGAACACCACAAGGTCAGAAACCTATCAACACACACCTAGAAATGTGCTTTACTAGCGGAACCGCCCCTGAGCGTCATGGTGAAAGAACCTGTCAATAATCTCGAAGCCGACGGCCTCCCGGGCTGAGGGGGCAGAAGGGGGCGGGGGGCACAGAGCCAACTTTCACAAGACAGGATATAACAGGAGCTTTCTGATGGCAGAGAAGAAACTAGAACACAGAAGGTAAAATCCATACAGGAAAGGTCTAATCCAAGTGCATTAACATCCAGATACCACGAAGACACTGAACTGACCAGGAGACAAATCAAGAACCTACTAGAAGAACAGACCAGAGACCAGGAACGTCCCACGGAAGTACACTCGGCTGCGGCCGCGCCGATCACGCACCAGAGCGAGGGCTCGCTCCGCACCCTTCCAGACGGAGCGCCTCTCGGAGGCCGAAGACCCCAGGCCGGGGCAGATGCGGAGCGAACGGAATCCTTCCCGAGCCGGAAGAGTGTCAACGGGGGCCGCGTTTTGGAGACACCCCGGCATTCTCTAGTCACAGTGATGGGCACACGCCCGCCACTCAGCCCACGCACCGCCACGCATGCCAGTGAGGACATGCGCCTCGCTCCCCGTCGGCAAACACAAAGCGAAACAAAGGAGAACCCTCTCCCCAAATGACCACACAGTGGCAACGAGCAGACAGGTCCTCTATCTCGTGACCCCCCGCCCCGATGCAGCAGAGACAAACTGAGGAATCTACACCCAACAAAGGCCAATCTCCGAGAAGGGTCCCGGAGGGCGCGCAGCTGGAATGCCTGCAGGGTGACACACACGCAGGAAGTCACCAAGGAAAGAAGCGATAAACACGAATCGAGGGCAGGAGAGAGGCCGGGGGCCGGAGAGAGGGGGCACAGGGAGGGTAAGAGGTGCTGACAAAGTTCTCTTTCTTAAACGAGGTGGGGTGTTCCATGAAGGGCCGTTCTTCCCATGCCACCTTTCATAAACAAAGGTATCACTCCAACATTTCATTAAAAAAGAAACCATTTAACATGCATGTGACGCATGCATTTGGTCATCTGTGTACATGGTGGCCTCTTCTATCGTGAGCCTTAGTGGCTGGAAGGGAATCCTATGGACAGTAGGTACATAATAAAAGGAAATTTTTCCTACTGGCCCTGGCAGTAACGAACAGGGAGACACAGATGGATTAAAACAAGGATAATGGTTTTAATGGTCTCCGCAGTTTATTACAAAATATGCTCTCTCTGCAAAAAAAATTAAGAAATGGAACGTTCCAGTCACCCTTGGACACACGTAAGCCTCAGTACCCAGCAGCAGTCAGCACAGAAGAACGCTGCGGCACGTCCGTGACCACGTCCCCACCAGTGACAAGACAGAGCGAACACAGAGCGTCTAGAGCTTCTAGAAAACAGCGGGTCTCCGATGACAAATGACAGACAGACTACGGGCCATTCCGCTAAAAGACAAAGCCAATGAGAACAGGCAATTCAAATTCCCAAATCACACGATTTCCAACAATGCAGATGCCATTTGTAACCAAGTAGGAGTTTACAATGAACTTACCCTGAAGTAAGTGAAGTCACAGCTGTTGAATAAATGTCACTCAAAAGCAGTCTCTTGGCTTTTCCTTACACAGCGGGCAACTTTCCTTTTGAATTCTCCATTTCTGTCTTCCCTCCATTCTTTCTACAGACACAAAGCAGCATTTAGTAACTTTATGCAAGCTCTTCTTATAACCTCAAATACTAGTTTTCATTTTGAGTATTAGGTAACGCTTTGGAGACGCATACGCTTTTAAAATGTTAAAACGCTGATAAGGCAGAAAAGTAGTCAAAACCTACTTGTGCCAGCCCCCCCCCCCACCCCCCGCGGGAACACGCCCGTCACCTCACAGGCCTCTCCTGGAGGGAGGAGGCTCTGCCTGTGGGAAAGGCAGCTTCTCAGCTGAGGGAAGCACTGGGAAGGCCTGGCCCTGGGGGAGGAGCGCGGAGGGCCACCTGTGCGGCGGGGGCACTATGACAAGGGGACACAAAGAGGGACCAGCAGAGTCTCACATGAAAATTGAGCTAATTCTATCTAGCATGTAAACAGCAGAAAATTCTCACAAAAATGCCGAGCCCTTTTCTTTTTGTTTTTTTGTTTTGTTTTGTTTTGTTTTTTTAAGCATCACTCAGCGACGGCAAAGACTAGAAATCTTCCATTCTCGCCCTTGCAGAGGAAGGGACCTAATATTTCTGCCCTCGGAGCAGAGCACCTCGGGAAGCCAATTATTAGAATAAATTAGGCGCTAAAGCACACACAGAGACACGTAGAGACCTGGACATACCTGAAGTATTTGTGGATAAAAGGTCACAGAATCTGTAAATACTTTGTCATCGATTTTGAAGTAAAAGGCAGAAAAGGGCAAGGGGAGGGTCAGGCTCGAGGAGCAGGAGTCTCCTCAAAGCACAGGGAGCTGAGAGAAGCAGACTGGGAGCAGGGGCCTCGGTGACAAGGTCAGAGGCGGAAAGGACGCAGGGCCAGAGGGTGGACAGGCCTGGACTACGCACAACTGACCCACTCAGGTGGCGAGACAGGACATGAGGGTGGCTTCCCGCCAGAGGACACGCGGGTGCGCGACGGGCCCCACGCAGAAAGGGGCCAGCACAGCCACCGCTGCGAAGCCACCGCGCCCTCACCGTGGGCGGCCAGGCAGGCCACGCCGCCCTGCGCTTTGCACACGGACAGCCCACAGTGTCCGTCTCTTCCCTCTCCCGACACTCAACTAGAGCAACCACACTGCTGTCTTTGAGGCACAAATGCTCAGAGTCAAAGAAATGGCAGGGAAGGCATCTATGTGGGAGGAATTTTTTTCTGGAAGACCAAAAGTAGACAGCAGAGTGAGGAACGGGCAGCAGAGGGGAGAAAGCGTAGAACGCGTCCCTGTAACCAGAGCAGAGGAGGGAAGGACCGGCTGGACAGCGGCACAGGTTAGAGATGTCCAGTCCTGGAAGAGTCAGTAAGACGCAGGACTGGACGCAAGAGATCTGGCATGCTCCCCCCCCCCCCCGCCGTACCCAAAATGCTAATGCTCCTCAAGTCAGAAGGTCAACTATGCGAGCGGCACTTTACGACTAGAATCAGGACCACTCGAGCGGACGCCAGGACTCAAAGTACCTGCCTCTTCGCGTCTCAGGTCAAGGTCAGGCCCGCGCCGCCGCCCCCCAGATGCAGGAGGAACACGAGAAAATGCAGACTCAGAAATTAACTCCGAGAAAGAGACTTCAGAATTTAACGTTAAAAACATTTCTAATCAGAACGCGCAGAAGACTGAACTATCAGGTTCACTGAACAGCGACACCGCCACAGTGAGGAAGGAGGCGGCAGGAACCCGCCGTCCGCGGACACCCCGACGCGGCCGGGTTCGAGGACCGACCCAGGCAGCAGCCACCAGTGCAAACAGAAGGAGTCGGTGGTGTGTCGACTACACGCAAATGAAAAATTAATTTTAAAGAATTAATTTACTATTAATTTACTAAGTTCTCAACAGAATTAAAATGGAAAACTTCCCAGAGCTGCCGTTTCCCAGAGCTCCCCCAGCCGCGGGAGGCCCCCCTCCTGCGCCCCACGCCGCACCTCCCGTCCTCACAAGGAGGTGAGCAGAGCCGTTAGGACACGGAGAGCCCACAGTCACACAACTTTTAACACTTCCTAATATCAGTGATCACTGTAAACCCCTCGCTGAGCCTAACCCGCAAATCGAACCTTCCCGTGTGCGTGCCCAGCAGCAGCACACAGTACACCTGAGGGTTCAGGACTTCTCCCGAGCGTCAGGCATCCGCTGGGGCTCCCAGAACGCACCTCTCACCGACAAGGGGGACGATTATACAGACATGGAAACTCTGACACCTTCCACAATAATGTGAGGTTTCAAAGACCAGGAATCAGAAAAGAACCGAAAGGAACAGGAAGGAAAAGAAAGAAAGGAAAGATCGCCCGCAAGCAGAGAAGTAGCATCAACTCCCTCGTCAGCAACAGTAAGCGATAAAAGGTAAATTCTGGAGAAATCTGAACCAGTCCCCCGGAATTCTACCAACTGTCACTTATGAGTAAGGGTCCTGGTCTTACTTCCCAAAACGAGACTCCCCCATGAAGTAGAACAGGAAGAACAAACAAGAGAAAAAGAAACAGGATCTGGGAAACAGATGCCGCCCCCCCCCCCCGCCAGGAGACAGGAAGGTGCAGCGCTCCGAGCCAGCCCTGATGCGGAGCCGAGGGTGGGGGGTGTCCAGGAGAGGGGTCTCCGAGAAAAACGGGGCTTTCCCGGAACAGGGATCGCTGAGCGAGAGGTTAGAAAAGCAAGCGAACAAAAGACATGAAAACAGCAGAGCAGATGTCCCGGGTTCCCTGAACGTGTGACCCAGAAAGCTCTGGGTCAGATACAAGACAGCCGACTGCTTCAGTCAGAAAAAGAAGCCGTCGAGTTCAAGACAGTAGTGGGACAGACGAGGCACAGTCTGCGGTGTGCAGACCCCAGGCCACGCGGGCGTGCGGCGGCCCCGGGGAAGGCCGGCCTCCACGCTGCCTGCCTTCCTCAGTGAGCCCTGTTGTTTCAGGACCCAGCTGCATATTCATACCCGAAGGTATTTGCTCTTAATTTATTATTAATTTTAACCTTTATAAAGACTGAAATATCATTTGTCAATTCTCATTTTATTCAAAAGAGCTACAGTTGAGCATGAATCAAACAATTCTCGCTCAGAATGGTTCCACAGGATTTTTTTTTAATGTTTTTATTTATGTTTGAGAGAGAGAGAGAGAGAGAGAGAGAGAGAGAGACAGAAAGAGAGACAGAGACAGAGACAGCACAAGCAGGGGAGGGTCAGAAAGAGAGGGAGACAGAATCGAAGCAGGCTCCAGGCTCTTAGCTGTCAGAGCAGAGCCTGACAAAGGGCTCAAAACCACGACCTGTGAGATATGACCTGACCGAAGTCGGATACCCAACCAACCGAGCCCCCAGGCAATCCCCCCTCCAAGGGATTTTTTCAAAACCAGCCCTCACTCTCCCTCACCACCTCCTGCGCTACTCAGACGGACCCCTGGCTGCGTGAAGAGCTAAGACGGGGGCACCTGGGGGGCTGAGCTGGTGAAGCGTCTGACTCTTGACTTTTGGCTGAGGTTTGTGAGCTCGAGCCCGAGTCGGGCCCTGTAATGAATGTGGAACCTGCTCGGGATTCTCTCTCTCCCTCATTCTCTCTGACCCTCCCCCACTCACACCCTTGAAACAACACACTTAAAAAAAAAGCTAGGACAGTTTTGTCTGTTTTTACTTCAATTTGGTTACTAAATTAAAAAATTCAAAGCCATACATTTGCAAAGGGTTATGGTCGTGTTTTTCTGCGTCTACTACGTTGCCCAAGTTTTTATAGAAGTTTGAAGTAACCCAAGAAAAAAAGGTGAATTTAATCTCCTGACTTCAATACATACTAACAAAAGTTCCAAGAACAAGAATTAGAATGAAAGGCTTTCCCAAGAGCAGAAGGCTGAGGAACTAGACTATTCTAGAAGACTAATACAACATGAACCAAAATAAAATGTGGTCTCTTGGATTTAAAAAAAATAAATAAATAAATAAAGGGCAGGCATAAAGAACCATGTTGGAACCGTGCGTATGGGCTGCGTCCACGTCCAAGAGTCCGTATCGGTGAGCCACCCACTGTGCTTACGCGTGGGGAGCAGGGCATCTGTAAAGGGTCCCACGCAGTTTAGGAAAAAAGATGTTGTAAAATCCCCACAACTAGTGAATCTAGATGAAGAGTGTTTATTTAACTAATGCAACTGTTGTGAATCTGAAAACTTTAAGTAAAAGCCTGGGAATAATAACATTGACTTTACTAGGAACTTGATGTATCACAGCTACGTAAGAGTGTCCTTATTCTTAAAAGATACAGGTCCAAGCACTTAGGAGTTAATGCTTCGTTACGTCTGTAACTTATTTTTGTACAGATTCAAGAGAAAAATAAATGTATACAAGTAGATCCGTAGACACACACAGTGTAATGAACGGGGAAGGAGGTGCGGTGGCCACCTTACCGCAGCATCGACATTAGCAGGCGAGTCTCCGTTCGGGTCTGCCAGCATGGAAATGACACTGATCATGATGGTTTCCACGGTGTGGATAGGGAGCCAGCGCTCCTCCGGCTTCTCATACCCGTACTTATCCTCCCCGGGCTCGTGAAGAATGGAGATGCACACATCACCATTTTTATCAACTGCAAAATTAGAGAGCAAGAGTCCTGTTTAAAGTATTTAAGACAGTGTCATTGAACATAAAGTACCGATGACAGGGGTGACCCGGATTCCCACAGTCCATTATAAACACTGAACATAGACAGAAGACGATTTCCAAAATGGAACCTGGAAGACCACAGATTTTACCAAATAGGACCCATTTGACAAAGCCAACAGAAACATAAGGAAAACTTCAAGATACTTGGCACATAGGTGCTGTCCAGAACTTATATGCAGTAAATACCATCAATCTGTTCTTTCTTTGTATAAAGTACATGACTGAAATACCAGAAACGAGTCTCTGTGTAATGATTATTCCTAGACTCCCCAGTAACTTACTGACTTAAACTGGTGATAGTCAAACATCCAGAGATACTCCTAAAACCTCACAATGTACTTTTTAAATCACTTGAAGGCAAAACTCCATCTTCAGGGGAAGGAGTGAACTCAGATTCACAAAAGAATACGTCCTATTGCCAGTGAAAATTCATCAGCATAAATGACATTCATGACGCATCTTTCCTATGAAACTAGGATTTAAAATCCAAGTCACAAGGTAATTCCCCAGCAACAGAAAAGTCAAGTTCTAACCCACCAGCTCACTTAGATCACACAAACCCTCATTAGTAAACCTACCAAAAGCATCACTAATGTTTTACAGAGTAATTTTCTCCACTGAAAAATAAAAAAATAAAGTATACTTACCAGGAAAATGTTGGGAAAAGAAACATAAGAATTCTCAGAATAACAAGTTTTTCAACCAAATTTCCAAATCCCGTAAGTGACCAACAGCAATATGTAGCTGTCTTTCATTCCACACTTCCTGCCCGCAGTCTCACAGGCGTGTGACGGGTGTGATCTGAAAGCTCACTTTCCATCTCCTGCCTGGGGACGCACACACCGCCCGCTCGGACAGACACGTCTGCGTGCGCGCCGGGCCAGGCCTGGGCCTTCACGTCTTGTCCGGGCCTTTTCTACAGGCAGCGCTCCCCAAGTAAGGATTCTTTCCAAGTCACTATCTTTGGACACAGAAGATTAAATGCTTCCATAAAACTCTTATCAGAGAGAATCAATTTAAGATCCATTTTCATTTTTTTGGAGATTACGGTTATAATCCAGCACCTTTAGATTTTTAACGAGTCATTTCATTTTAAACATAGTTTAATTTTTTTTATTGGAAAGGTTTCAGGCTTCATGCCCATTACCAAATTACATTTAAAATGTGAAACCCAGGTGAAGTACCGTTCGGTGTTTCTAGACGCTTCTGGGGACGAGGCCTGCCCGCGTGCAGGACGCACAGCCCCCCCGCACGGCTCCCCTCTCGCCGTCTCCCACCGACTCGTGCAGGGTACTCTGCGCTCTTCCTTCCAGACCCCAAAACCGACCCGCTGCTCCCGCTGACACGGGCTTCACTGACCTGGAACCTTCTAGTCCACTTGGAGTTTTCATCTCCCTTCTGCTAAATCTGCTCTCCCGCACAGCCACCGCCTGAGCCAGAGCCACGCGCCCCCTCCCGGCTGCCCCATCCGTTGAAGCCATGCACCTCTCTCCCCTCCCCGCCCACCTCACTAGAGAGACCGGCCTCTGCCCCGTGTCAGGACGCCATGACTGCTCCCGGGTGCTGTTAAAGTCGCCCCTTCCGGGCCCCAACGCCGGGCACTGTGGAGGACACGGGCCCGGACGCGTTCCCCTCCCCCGGCCTCCGTGACACGCTTCTTGCCGCCGGCAGGCTCCGCAGCTCTCCTCTCCCCTTCCCGGTCCTTACCTGACGTCCGAGGTCACCCCACTCACCAGCATGGGCCATCTCTAACTCATCCCTCACCCCAAAGTGTCACCCGTCACCCCTGTCCGCTGCTTTACTGACGTGTGACTGATGGGAACTCTGGGGACGTCACCTATCATCTTGGTGCCGAGGGCCCTACACTCACGCTCACCTTTGGACCGCCTTTACCCCACCCTCTAAGTGGATACGGCAAGCGTATCTCAAGAAAAACAAACCCAAAATGGAATGCATCTAAGCCACACAAAGCTAATTTTTACCTCAGGATAATGTTTGTAAAGCCCTCGGGAGCCCGAATCCACACCCGAGGTGCACAGTTCACCCGTCTCCAGCACGCTGACACACCGGCACGAGCATCACCCCAGGAGGATGCGCAGGCCCACTGGCCCCCCCGCCCCCCCGCCCCCCCCCCCCCTGACCGGCAGTCTCTCCGGACGGCCCAGCGGGCGCGGACGCTCCGCGGTCTTCTGGGACGGGCTTCCTTCACTGGTGCCGGGTCTCTAAGGTCCCCCGCGCTGCGGCGCGAGCGGCACGTCATCCGCGACGTGGACGGGCCACGCGCTGTGTCTGTCTCATCGGCCGGTAGACGTTTGGGCTGTTTCCACTTGCTGGCCTTAACGAGTGACGCGGCACGCACGTTCAAGTGCAAGGGTCTGGTGGACACAGCCCCGCCGCCCGTGGCTCGCCAGCCGGGAGCGGGGAGCACGCCGGCCCGGGCGCCTGGCTGTCCTCCGGACGCCGGGCTCTCGGCTGCCTGCTGGGTGATGGCCGCCCCGGCAGGCGCCAGCGGCTCCTCCGTGTGGCTCTGATCCCGCAGTCAGTTAGGCAGCGGCCCGCATGTCCCGTGACCATCGAGGCCCGGCGGCCAGCGGGGGAGAACTCCCCGTCCCGCCGCCACCGCGGCCCGCGCGTCTCCGGCCGCTCAGCCCTTCCTCGGCGTGCCCCGCTTGCAAGCGCCGTGGCTGAAGGCCCACAGCGTGAGGAAGAAAGGCCGAGCCAGGCCTTCGCGCCTCAGACTTCCGTGTGAGAATCACGTTCTCGGGGCGGCGGCGGGGCTCCTGGGGGGCCCAGTGGTTACGTGTCTGGTTCTTGGCTTGGGCTCAGGTCATGATCTCACGGTTCGTGAGCTGAAGCCCCACATCAGGCTCTGCACGGAAAGTGTGGAACCTGCTTGGGATTCTCTCTTTCTCTCTCTCAAAAAATAAATAAGCATTACAAAATTTTTAAAAAATCACATTCTCCATGAAGCACCCCTGACCCATCGACCTGCAGCAGCATGGCCCCTCGGGGTCTCCCTCACGCCGCCCAGACACCGCTGCAGGAGGGCCGGCCGCTCACTCGCCCCGCCCCCGCCGTCCCCCCCCTCCTCACAAAGGACCCCCTCCCTCGGGGGAGTCTCGGTCACCCAGCGCACGCCTCGCCCTCATGGCCCGCAGGCAGGAGGTGTCCTCAGCCCAGGGAGCCGTCACCCCCCCGTCACACAGCTAGTCTGCCGGAGCTGACACTTAGGGCTTCCGAAACATTCTTCTGAAACAGGTGCGAAGACACTGCCTGTTACCCAGCAGGCGACTCAAGTGCAGGGACGAGACTGCCCCCCCCCCCCCCGGGAGCCGGGAGAGTGGCCCTGAGGCGCCGCACGCGGGCAGGGCCCCCAGACGCGGAGCCCGTCCCTGCCCCCGCCCCCGCCCGCGAGTCTTCCGTCCGCCACCTCGAGTCTCCGAAGACCATCCGCCTCTCCAGCTGTGGGGGCCGAGCACCCAGTCCACCCCCTTGGAATAAAGGCTTTCTTTATTCCTTCATTCCTGGCTCACGGACTTTTGCTTAGACTAATCAACACTTTCTCTTCCTGGCAACGGAAAGTCCCAGGAGAAGCAGAATGCAGACCGGCACAGCCATCAAAAACGAAAACCCGACAACTTAGAAGAGGCCCACCTGCCAGGCCCCATCACCAGAACAAGGCCCAAGTTCAGCGGAGCTGTGCACAAACGCACTTCACGCAGCTGAACATTCGGCCTGCGAAGTGGATTTAAGGGGTAACACGTCTTTGGGTAAAAAAAAAGTCAGAGTCCCCGCATTTCAGGCAGAGCAGGACTGGATGTTTTCCAAAGGTGAAAAGCAGAGCCCTGCACCTCCCCTGGCCACCAGTCACCTCGCGGGGCGGGCCGAGCGCTCCCTTCCTAAAGCTGAAGACCGCGGGTACAAGGAGGAGGCGCCCACACTCTGAGACAGGACGAGAAACAGAAAGTCAGACCCAAGGTTGCACCACTCCGTCCGTACTAGACAGCACGTCGCCCGCGGCCACGGGGCGGCCTCCCTGCTCAGCTGGGCTCCGTCCACGCCGACCCATCACCCAGCGAGCCGGCCTCTGGTTTGGAACATCAGGAGTCTCAAAAAGAGCTGAAAACTAAGTAAGTAAACAAACATTTCCTCTACGACGTCCATCCCCCTGCTGTCCTAAACGGACTCCTACGAGGCCACGTGCATAACGGACACAGGGAACCTCGTACAAAAATCCCAAAGTGACTGCGGGAGAACTGCCTCTCTCGTCAACCCCGAAAACCGCAGTGGCAGGCCGTCACGCGCAGACGTCAAAGTAAAGGTAACGCTAGATACACTTACCGTTTGGGTGCCAGATTTCTGTAATGAATTTCATTTTAGGAGGCCGGAGGGGATAATCTTTTGGGAAAGTGAGATGAGCCTTAAAAACACCACCTTCGCTGGAAGAAAAACAAAAATAAGTTCTTGTCTCTAAGTTCCTGCTTATCAGTAGACAATCATTACAGCAAACGTAAGACAAGGGTGCCCGCGCCAGGACCACACGCGGAGCGGACTCATGGTCTGGGTCTCGAGCAGACGCTGTGCTTACGCAAATGCTCAGCTAATAGACTGTCACACCTGTCATCTTCCTGCACTCTCAAAAAGCGAGGAAAATGGAAGAAACAGTTGGCTCAACACCGGCATCCCTACCAGGTCCCGTTACTGCCGCGCTAACAACCCTCCCCCGCCCCCACTGCACCCCAACCCGTACCCAGGGGGTGCGCTTTGCCTGTGGGGCCCCCCCACAGGCCCAACGCTCACCCGTGCTGCTGTGGCCAGGCCGGGCCCCCCACCGTCCTGCAGGCACCACAAGCCCTCGCCCAGCTCAGAACTCACACACGTTATGTCGGCCCCTGCGTGGAAAGAGGTGCTGACCTCCCGCTCCCCCATCCACTCTTCCGTCTCATCACTGGACAAACACTTCTCCGGGCCTCCGGTGGCGCTCCCCAGCGGTGCTGTGCGGCACACCTGTCCGCACCCCGGGGCGGGCCACAGCCACGCTGTCCACCGCCGTGGCCACCAGCCGCCTGCCATGTGGCTGGTTCACCTGAGGCGCTGAACTCCTAACTTCACTCAATCTGAAGAGCACACGTGGCCAGTGGCTGCTGCGCCAGTGCCGTCCTGGGCCAGAGTCATTTACCTAAGAGCTGTCTTCAGGGAACTGTCAGAACAGCACAACGAGCTGTATATGTTAACAAGAGAAAGCCAGGAGGTCGAGTGGGTCTTACGGGGCGATGACTAGGCTCCTCTCTCCCGTCACCAGCGCTGGCCGTCTCCCCTGTCATGGTTTAGAACTCCGCTTAAACGTCCCCTCCGGACAACGGCCTTACGTGACCGTCAGATCTTAACCCCCGTGTCCCTCCAGCACACGGGCCTCCCCTCACTCCACGGCTACTTGCACATCAGACCCCCCTACTGCTCAGAACACACTCCGTCAGAGCAGGGCCATGTGACTATGCTTGTTTCAGATCAGGGAGAAATGGGACTCTCAGCTCCTTCACTGGTTTCCATTCACTGAACAAACATGCGCTGATTACTGACTTGTGTGAGGCACTGTTCCACGTAAAATCACAAAACAGGGAAGAAAACATTAGAGATCACGGTTTTCTTCCCAGCACTTACCATTTTGGGGGCAGAAGAAAATATCCAGCAAAATGTCAGTAAAAGGACTGGGGTTCTACGAGCGATCTAACACTACATGTTTAAAAAACCAAGTATCTAGTATAAGCCCATTTGTCCTCACGAAGAAGAAACAGGGATATGTTTATATACAAAGAGAAAACTCTGAGAACACGACACGACACATAGCTGTGGCCGACTCTGGACACAGGGCTGCAGGATCTCTCTCTCACTGCTTTGTGCACGTCAATACAGACTGAAGTTTTAACCACAAGCAAGTATTAATTGTTATTGCCTTTTCCTGATCATCAAGGACTTGGGGGAGGGCTTAACAATAGAGGGCCACATCATTAACACCAAACACCGACTCCCTAGGAAGGGCCTGTGGACCCCAGCGTGGAGGCAAACCGTGGTAACACAGTGCAGTAAGAGCCGCCAGGAGCCACAAGGGCCAACGAGGCCACGGGTGGTAAAGGACAAGCGTGATGAGCAGGACAGTTTGAAAAGTTCTACAGCTAAAAAACAGGATACCTAGTTGGGGAAACAGCACAAATAAAGTCTTTAAAAAGCAGGGAGAAACTAATCTGTTTGCAAGGAGATGGGGAAGTACTAGAAGACAGACCAGGCACACGGAAGAAACAGTAATGAGCAGTTGGAAGAAGAAAGAAAATAAGGGGAGGAGCCTAATCAAGAAAAAGAAAGAACATGGCTTCCATGGGCACTGGAAGAGAAACAGACTGCACGTAGCACAGACATCCAGGACGACAGAGGAAGACAGACAACTCTTACACCCGCCAACTGGCCTCCATCTTCAGAACGTACAGAACGACTCGTCGAAGGGGGCAGCTGCAGGCTCGAGGCTGGGCACCCCGGGAAGGACCCACCTCCCCGCCGGGGCGCCCGCCCCCTGCATGCCCTCGCCTCGCGCTGGGGCCACAAGACCAATCAAGGGCGTTACTAACCAGTTCTCTTTTATGACAGATAAAAAATCGAACAGAAAACACAGGCACTTATGGCTGTTTTCCTTAACTAACCCACATGCGTGTTTCTACTCACTAAGTGTATGCACTCACGTGTCCGTCAGGTCATGATGTAAGGTAGTTCTGATTACGGCCTGTGGCAGGGGGCCGGGGGAAGGCCAGTTTGAAAGCCGCGGACACAGAGAACCACCAAGAATCTACGTAAAAGGACATCCAAAGAGCTGCCACAAAGCCCCGCACTTCATTCCCATTGACAACGCTGCCCCTCAATGTTAAGGCAGCTTTCCCACATCCCTTAATTTTGACTATTCAGATGCACTTTATATCGGCTTGCTGGAATCCCTATCATGAAAAACTGTCTCAAATTATTTTTAATCTTTAAAATATCAAGTTTTATGGGGCGCCTGGGGGGCTCAGTCAGTTGAGCCTCCGGCTTTGGCTCAGGTCATGATCTCACGGTTCGTGGGTTCGAGCCCCATGTTGGGCTCTGTGCTGACAGCTCAGAGCCTGGAGCTACTTCAGATTCTGTGTCTCCCTCTCTCTCTGTCCCTCCCCTGCTTGTGCTGTCTTTCTCTCTCTCTCTCTCAAAAATAAATAAAACATTAAAAAAAATTTTTTAATGTCAAGTTTTATTAACAGATTTAACCCCAAATGTTTAAAGCACACAAGTTTCACTCTGTCTACAGATAGCTCCCATTCGGAACCAATATCCCTACGTTACTCCGTACAGTTTTTCTCCTATAGTTGGACTCCTTAACATCTTTCGCCTATAGAATCCTACCCGTTTTTTTTAAAACCCAAGTTCCATGGTCCCAGCTTGTGGGTGCAAACTTCCAGAAAAGAGTCAAATTAGCAAAGAGGAGTACAAAAACCCCAAGGTACAAAATACTGTAAACTAAACATTAGTGTCACATATTCACTATTTTTCAAATCTGCACAGATGTTACTGTGATGAGTAAAAGGACAGTTTGTTAAAAAGCATCACTGAATGAAAAGCATCTCCCCTTCCAGTACGTGCTCTCTTCATCACAGACACTGACAGTACACTCGTCAGCATATTAAACAAATCTGGAGCCAAGAAGAGTCTCACGTTGGGAACGGCTAAGAACCCTACGGCAAGATGACATTTCCCCCATTGGCCCCACTTGAGATTACAAAGACCTCACCAGGACCGGAGCCCATCATTCCACTCTGCCAGACCCTGACATTCTGCCACGTTTATTTTATGTAAATGACACACTTATGCTGCCGTCTTCAATCCTGCTCGACGCTGTTCTTATAACAGCAGGCCCGCTGACACGGGTCTCCGGTTTGTTTTATCTGCCACGTTCCACGACGCATCGCACTTGTAGGGTATCTGACTGCTCCCAGCCGCGTTGCTGTTACAGGCAACGGAACACTCAACACGCCAAACACTACCCGGGCACAGAGTTTTTACCCAAAAAATGAAACTGCTAAGAAATTGTTTGCGAAATTGTTCAAAGTCACACACCACTGGCCGTGGCAGAGGCGAGGGGGTAAACAAAGGCCCCGGAGCGCCTGCTCTCGGGCGCTGAGCGGTCAGCGGCGCGGCCGTGCTGCGGACCTGCACAAGGCCGCTCCTCTGCATGCTCGGGGGCTTGTGCCCCACCTAAGATGGTATTAGCCAGGGTCCCGCCAGGCCCTCTACCCACTGCGACAAAATACATATGATCTTAATATTCTACAAATTTTCCACACCACTGCCCATGTGGAATAAAGCATGCTCTTTGAACAGACGAGCTGTTGCTGATGAAAGACAAAGACAGGAAGAGGTAATAAAAGGTGTACATTCGCCATTCGCCAGCACAATTGTATAAAATTCAAAGTTACATGGTGATATCCGATCTCCTAACGTCCTTCACAAATCTGCCGCCACCATTCCCTGAAATCTCTCATTCTGCGGAAATGGCTGGCTGTCCGCACACCTGAAAACCAGCACACCAGCCCCAGTGTCCTTCACGAAAAGACAGCCTGGACAGGCCATCCTTAACATCACCAGGAAGACTCACTCATGGACAGAGCAGTAACAGTAAATATAACGGCTAAGTCAACACTCACGGCATCTCCCAGTCTCACCGAAGCTGGAGGGCCCGTCACTGGCAGTGCGCAGCGCCCTCTGGTGACTAAAAGGCTAATGACGCTGCACAAAAATACAAGAGTGTCTAAAAACTTTAATACCTTGTTAACTCTTCCTGTCATTACATAAATGATCCATCAAGTAAGGAGTTAATCAGATAGGGTTAGGCACCATCTACGCCCACACTGACTTACTTCCAATCCTACACCTCCCACCGTCAGCCTCGGGCTCTCCTGGGTCTCTCCGGGTGGGCAGTCATTCACACCTGAGGTCTGGGCACCCACACACTAGAGATCACCCTTCCCCACCAACCACAACAACTTCGAGATGGCGTCCATGCTCTCCCTGTTGCTGGACCGCCTGTGAGTCGCTTACTGCTACATCAACACACACCATGAAATACTGGATTCCTGGTACCTGGTAGCATTTTAGGGAGCAGACTTGTGAACACACTCTCCTTCCTGACTCACGTGCTCAGCCCTCCAGGACCCCGCCCTCAGACCCTGCACCCCGTCTGGGCAAAGGCTGTGCGGCTCCCTGCTGCCACCCTGCTCAGCCCCGACTCCCCGCCCAGCTCGTCCACCTAGCGACAAAGAAACTTAGAGTAACACTGTGGAAAACAAGTTTCTGTTACAGAAATGAAATGCACATAAACTGAAAGAAAATAAACCTACAATCCCAAAGTTACAATACTTAGGCTTCCATTTTAGAATGTGCACCAAATCCCTAACTGGCAACTCCTGGCGTAAAACTCCGCGAGGACCGGCCTGGTTGTCCGGACAGAAGACGAACCCACACTCTTCAGTGGTGCTTGTCGCGTCCACGGGACCTCAGCTCCCTCTCCAGCCTCATGTCTTGACGTTCCACATGCTCAACGTCACTCTGCTGCCCCACCCCAGGCCCCACACCCCTGTCTTCTAGGCCCTGTTACAGTCTGTCCCCTACGAAATGATTAATCCGTGGCTCCTCTTCCATTTACCCCCACCTCTCACTGCCTTTGCCTGAGTGTCCAGGTAATTCTTAATTTTTTTTAATGTTAATGTATTTTTGAGAGAGACAGAGCATGAGCCAGGAGGAACAGAGGAGGAGGGAGACACAGAATCTGAAGCAGGCTCCAGGCTCCGAGCTGTCCGAGCAGAGCCCGATGCAGGGTGCCAGCGCACCAACTGTGAGATCACGACCTGAGTTGAAGGCGGCTGCTTCCCGACCCAAGTCCCCGAGGCGCCCCTCCGCCCCAGCTGATTCTTACCCTGTCTGTTCACACTTCAAACCCCTTCCACCCCAGAGTCACCCCTCCAAGCCAGGTGCGGCAATCTCCCTCATCTTGCCAGTGACTGGGAAGAAACGAGCAAGTGGCTCAATTCCGACAGAGCAGACCAGAGCCAGTCTGCAGAGAGCTTGCAGGAAACACAAGTTTCCACACTGGATATAAAATACCTGGAACTAAGGAGAAGCTACCCTCAGGGGCGCCTGGGGGCTCAGTGAGTGGGTGTCTGACTTCGGCTCAAGTCACGATCTCACGGTTCGTGGGTTTGAGCCCCGCGTCAGGCTCTGTGCTGACAGCTCGGAGCCTGGAGCTGCGTCAGATTCTGTCTCCCTCTCCTTCTCTGCCCCTCCCCCACTTGTGCTCTGTCCCTCTCAAAAATAAACATACATTTTAAAACATTTTTTAATTAAAAAAAAGAAACCACCCCCTCTTCATCCTTTGGATAATATTCTGGGGGCCCCGGGGAGGGGGTGGGGGCTCAGTTGGTGGAGCACCTGATTCCTAAGTTCAGCTCAGGTCATGATCTTGCAATTCACAAGATCGAGCCCTGTCAGGCTTCACACTGACAACGCGAAGCCGCCTTGGGATTCTCTCTTCACCTCTCTCAAAATAAATGAAGACAGTTAAATTAAAAAAATGCTCATGACACTGCGGTTAGAGCGGCCACGACTGTCTAAATGTGTACTGCACACCAGAAACAAGTCTGTAACTGATGGACAAGGTGAACTACGGATTAGTGCAGTGGTATTAAAAAGTGGTTCTCTGCAGCGAAGCTGAAGGTACACGATGTATATACGGACCAGCCCAGAGTCTTAGAGAAAGGTCAGAATTCTGTGGGGTCCTTAGAGATGACGCTGGGGCCTGGAGGTCTGATTCCTCCGCTACAGACACCCTCTCTCTACCGCCTGTCACCTGTAAGAGTAACAAGATTCTGTCACCAGAGTGTCGCTGTGTCTCCCCAGTAAACCTTCATGCAATGTATTCAGCTTGAAAACCTGCACTTCATCAGGCCCATATGTATGGCCTTATTTGCTTTTAAGTAATACTAAGGATGTAAGGGGACACATGAAAGATGGTTTTCAAGGGCTACTGTTACCAACCCAGACTTTCCCTGTGGAATGACCAAACTGAGTCCCCACAGTGTACAGTGACCAGCAACACCAACAAGGCACTGAGAAATAGATCAGCAAAAGTTCCACCTGGAAACAATGGTGACAGAACACTCATCCAGACGAGAGAAAGGCCCAAGCCCCACCACAGCCGACAGCTGGCCCTGCCGTGTCCTGGACCAGCTCCGGTACCAAACTGCCTCAACGTTCCCCTCCATCAGCTGTGCTGGGGGCTGGAGGGCCGCGTCAGAGTCCCCGTCTGTGAACGCCTGCCTGCTCAGATGAGTGAGGGAGCGCAGTGCCCAAGGAACTCTTTCCACCGGACACGAGAGACGAAGAGTTGCTAAGGCTGACGGAAACACGGAAGGCGACCCCCCCAGACTCCTGAGGCGGGGACAATTCTGAAGGGAAACTTCGTCACTCAGTCGGCACCACATATTTGGAGAAAACCGCAAACACTGGCTGCCGGCCGGGACGGGACCCTGGAGGGGCTCGTATGCGCTGCATATCGAGTGGGCTACAGCCGAGATCAAGAGAAAAGTAAGAGACAGGAAAGGAGGCTTAAAAAAAAAATCTAAGGCCTTAGTTGCAGCCTGACATACTGTGTCCCACCAGCCTTCCCGAGGTCCTGGCACCGAGTGCCACGTACAGGGCCGTTGAGGGCGCTGGAAACAAGGATGTTCTCAGAGGGGACAACCGAAGTGGAAACCCCATCAGCCAGGCCCCTTGTGTGCAGACAGTCCCTGGAGATCCCGGTGCCCTTGGGGACCTCGGGCTGCGGGGCCCTGGATAACCCGCGTCCCTGACGGGACCAGAC